>NW_013701007.1:0-579 GCF_000517525.1 Limulus polyphemus | reverse complement strand
GAACTTCTTGACGTATAACCTAGAAATCCAGGTTTGAAAATAAAGAAGTCAACACAGGATTTAGAAACACGTCACGTGATAATCCGTGTCAAATAAAGACAAATCCCACTAACACCCCTCCCCCCTTCTCTCTTCGCATTACTTGATTCGAGTTGACAACAAGAATGTTAAGTACACACAGGAGGTAAACGCAGAAAACGCGTGTCCGCGTTTCGCCATCGCGTTATCATTTAATTTTCGGACATTCGAGCCATGAGGATATCGAAACTGATATTTTTAACGTGAACAGCACGTTACGGGCACGGTTATTAAACGTGTTATAGCGTATAGCCGTCCCGATTTTCAAGTATTGGCCATGTAGCTAGTCACAAGTATCCACCGCCACATCCGATTCTTTCAATCAGATAAGGAGACTGACTGTCACTTTTATAAAAAGTCACCAACTGAAAATGTGGAGTGTGTTGAGCAGTATTGCGTCTCAAACCCTGGACCCTTCGACCCACGGCTCGACACGTTAACTGCGTTTATGGATGGTAAAAGGAGTTAGAGAATAGTTCGAATACGGTGAAATTAGAAAGG
>NW_013701006.1:0-579 GCF_000517525.1 Limulus polyphemus | reverse complement strand
GTAAGAAGCCTAAAGCATGTACTTAATGCAAAAAAGTTTACCTGTATATGATAATATTCAGTGGCACTTTAGCATAATCATTCTATTCTGACTGCATGTAAAACTGTTTGAATAGGGCTAGCTTGAATTGCAACAACTCTTGGAAAACCATAGGCTCATGCACACTATTATGAAATTATTCTTCGTTATGTAAGAAAAGTAAAAGTAAATTTGAATATCTGCATAAAATTTTGAAGTAATGGCGGTTATATTTTATTACAAAAAAAAATATATATATGTATATATTTAGTATATGAAGTAAAAAAAGCCTTTGATTTAGGGAATTAATTTAATAATATAATATTAGTTTATCTTTAACATTAGTTAGGCTGTTTACTTTCTTTCCACAGTTTTACACAACTAATTATTTTTCTGCAATTTCTCAAGTATTTGGAAAAGAAAAAGTGATTTCATAAGTATTTAATTTAACTTGGTTTAATATTTTAACTCTAATTCTAGTACTAGTCAAACAGCTGCCAAACTTTATAGTTTTTAGAAGGTAAATGATTACCGTATTTTTCTAGAATATAAGACGCACCC
>NW_013701005.1:0-579 GCF_000517525.1 Limulus polyphemus | reverse complement strand
CTATACTATATACATTCCACTATCTATACTGGTATACACACCACTATCTATACTGATATACATTCCACTATATATACTGATATACATACCACTATCTATACTGATATACATACCACTATCTATACTGATATACATACCACTATCTATACTGATATACATACCAATATCTATACTGATATACATACCACTATCTATACTGATATACACACCACTATCTATACTGATATACACGCCACTATCTATACTATATACATACCACTATATATACTGATATACATACCATATACTGATATACATACCACTATCTATACTGATATACATACCACTATCTATACTGATATACATACCACTATCTATACTGATATACATACCAATATCTATACTGATATACATACCACTATCTATACTGATATACATACCACTATCTATACAGATATACATTCCACTATCTATACTATATACATACCACTATCTATACTGATATACACACCACTATCTATACTATATACATACCACTATATATACTGATATACATACCACTATCTATACTGATATACACACCATACACTGATATACATA
>NW_013701004.1:0-579 GCF_000517525.1 Limulus polyphemus | reverse complement strand
TTAAAAAGTGAATATGTTTTTCTGTAGCAAAGCCTAATCGAGCTGTCTGCTGTGTCCACCGAGGGGAATCGAACCCCTGATTAGCGTTGTAAATTACCGCTGTCCCACCGGAGGATCAAGAAGAGACACATACTTATGTATTATTGTAAAAAAAAAATTTGTTTCTTCAGATTTACAATATTAAGAAATTAATTTGTGACTTTAGTTTTTAGCACTTTAATTTTTAATTTTCTAAATGTTTTCTATTATTTTAGTAAATTTTTTTACCCTAGAAATCAACGAAAATCTTCATACATTATAAACATTTCACTCTATTAGATCAAATTTGTTCAATAGTTTTAACCAATTATGATTGGTTGATTTTACTCTACGTTAGGGTGATAATTAAAGCTTAAAGTCCACAACTTGACGAATAACGTTTCTGATGTCAATTACATTTTTTTTCCTACTACAAGTAAGAATTTAAAAAACTTAATAACATTTTCTTTAGGGGTTGGGGACTACCTAGAATTAGCATTTTTTTATAACAAGTTCACGTCTTTTAAAGGAAAATTTTAAAGAATTAAGGCAAATGATTTC
>NW_013701003.1:0-579 GCF_000517525.1 Limulus polyphemus | reverse complement strand
TAACAAGTTAAAGGTATATACTACTCGACAAAAGTGTCTTAATAAATAAGAATGAGCTGTATTTATTTCATAGACGATATTAATACAGACAAATATAATTAGTTTGTGGATGTGTATTGCAACGGTTTAATATAAAGTGTAAATAGATTGTATTTGGTTAGATGTTATATTAAAGCAAGGTAAAAAGAGATGATAGGTGCTAGTTATAGTGTTTTAATGTAAGGTTGGCTGAATGTTAAAAGTGTTAGCTGCATGCATTTTGTTGTACTCTTTTTGGCGGAGGACGAAAGTATTTTTTAAATTCATTGTACTTTGATAGTTGTAGCCTATTCTCTTTTTCAGTGTGTTAGGTCTCGTCCTTTAACTTAGTGTATACGTATCTTATATGCTGTTGATTGCACTATTCTAGACTAGGGTATAACCAGATTATGAAATGTTATTTGAAATATCCTTAAGAGGGTTGTGAATTAATTTTAGTGTATTAATTGCAGTTTTTTTACACAGGGTCTGGATAGACTATGTTGAGTTAGTTGCATCAGTTAACATAATATACGAAAACACATATAGTTGTAGACTTTT
>NW_013701002.1:0-579 GCF_000517525.1 Limulus polyphemus | reverse complement strand
ACTATATAAATGTTACTGATATAGCATGGATAAAGACTATATAAATGCTACTTACATAGGGTGCATAAAGACTATATAAATGTTACTGATATAGGATGGATAAACACTATATAAATGTTACTGATATAGGGTGCATAAAGACTATATAAATGTTACTGATATACGATGGATAAAGACTATGTAAATGTTACTGATATAGCATGGATAAAGACTATATAAATGCTACTTACATAGGGTGGATAAACACTATATAAATGCTACTTACATAGGGTGGATAAACACTATATAAATGTTACTGATATAGAGTGGATAAAGACTATATAAATGTCACTGATATAGGGTGGATAAAGACTATATAAATGTTACTTATATACGATGGATAAATACTATATAAATGTTACTGATATAGGGTGGATAAAGACTATATAAATGTTACTGATTTCAGGTGGATTAAGACTATAAATGCTACTGACATAGGGTGGATAAAGACTATAAATGTAACTCTGTCTACTCCCTTCATGTAACATGTAACTCTGTCTACTCCCTTCATGTAATATGTAACTCTGTCTACTCCCTTCA
>NW_013701001.1:0-579 GCF_000517525.1 Limulus polyphemus | reverse complement strand
GGAGAACACGATGGTATATAGTGATAACAAGTGGTTCAAGGTGTAAAGAATTATATTGTTCTATAGTGACAACAAGTGGTTCAAGGTGTATAATATCATCGTGTTCTATAGTGACAACAAGTGGTTCAAGATGTATGATATCATCTTATTCTATCGTGACAACAAAGTGGTTCAAGGTGTATAATATCATTTGTTCTATAGTGACAATAAGCGGTCATACACCTTGAATTGAACCACTTGCTGTCACTATAGAACAAGATGGTACACGATAGAACAAGAGGATATTATACACCTCGAACCACTTGTTGTCTCTATAGAACAATATAATTCTATACACCTTGAATCAATTGTTGTAACTATAGAACAAGATGATATCATACACCTTGAACCACTTGTTGTCACTATAGAACATGGTGATATTATACACCTTGAACCACCTTGTCGTCACGATAGAACAAGATGATATTATAAACTCTTGTTCTATCGTGACAACAAAGTGGTTCAAGGTGTACAATGTTATTTTGTTCTTTAGTGACAGCAAGTGGTTCAAGGTGTATAAAATCATTTTGTTCTATCGTG
>NW_013701000.1:0-579 GCF_000517525.1 Limulus polyphemus | reverse complement strand
AAGCACCGTTTCTGACTTTAATGGAGGAGGGTAACTTTTACTAGAGGTCTATTCCCCTAGTTGATCTTGGGGTTTCGTTAAGTTAATATGTAAAAATGAGGCTATTTCGGGACCATTTGCTCTAATTATTTCCTATAATATTTAATAACTATTCAAATAACGGAAATTATACATTAGTGGCATTCCTATTAAAAGTGACGCCATTGTAGGAGAGCTCACTAGTACGTTTTCTGTTCGGAGATTTTGAAGAAACAACATAAACACAATTTCTTCTTTTACTGGCTGTGGTTTCTCTAATACGCACGTGTAGTTCAAAAATCTTAAATGCGATTGAAAGAACTTTGATGACCATTACTTTTATGATAACTTTATTTCAGTGAAGAAGCTGTATAATTTACAAAGTTAACATATCTTGAACGACTACTGTTTTTATGATAATTCTATATTTGAGTGAAAAATAAATATTGCTTATAAATAACTAGGATCTTGAATGACCATTGTTTGATAATTCTTTATGCTAGTTAAAAAATTACAGTTGTTATGGTTAAAATAACTAGGATCTTGAATGACCATTGTTTG
>NW_013700999.1:0-579 GCF_000517525.1 Limulus polyphemus | reverse complement strand
TGTGCTACATATTGTACATGAATGGACACGGCCTTGATAGGAGTTCATGTATTACTAAGACTCGAGAAATACACAACCCTCGCATGTAAAGCATTTGGCTGCAAATCAAGATGGTGTAGAAACGGATCTACGAAGGATAATATCAGGTAAGGAGAGAGGAAGAGATTTTAGATGAATCTGTTCCTCCCAGATCCCAAGAAGGATCTAGATCCAGACATTGAGGTCCGTTATTTACACTGAGTGTTGTAACAGGCAAAACACAACTACTTAATATGATGGATGCAATTCTGTATCTAATAGATAGTGAACGATATGAAAACACAACTCTGTAATTTGAAGGTTAAATCTGAACAAATACAATCACCGTGACGGATAGTCTAAATCAATATAGTCAATAAGCAATAATGAGAAATTACCATAAAGAATGACAAAAGTTATAGTTAAGAATGCTTTATTATTCGTTATATATTCTGTATTATAAGTCAAAAGCATTTGTATTTTTATTCGAAATAACTAAATCTACTCCCCCCCCTTTTCTTAGGAAAGGGATTTTAACGAGCATAAAACTGACCATTTAAA
>NW_013700998.1:0-579 GCF_000517525.1 Limulus polyphemus | reverse complement strand
GTTCATAGGAGGTTTAGGTCAAAAACCGTAAGTGTTGTAAAGGAGGGTTAGGTGGAAAACCGTAAGTGGTGTACAAGAGGTTCAGTTGGAAAACCGTAAGTGGTGTACAGGATGGTTAGTCCGAAAACCGTAAGTGGTGTACAGGAAGGTTAGTTCGGAAACCGTAAGTGTTGTAATGGAGGGTTAGGTGGAAAACCGTAAATGGTTCACAGGAGGTTTAGGTCAAAAACCGTAAGTGTTGTAAAGGAGGGTTAGGTGGAAAACCGTAAGTGGTGTACAAGAGGTTCAGTTGGAAAACCGTAAGTGGTCGTACAGGATGGTTAGTCCGAAAACCGTAAGTGGTGTACAGGAAGGTTAGTTCGGAAACCGTAAGTGTTGTAATGGAGGGTTAGGTGGAAAACCGTAAATGGTTCACAGGAGGTTTAGGTCAAAAACCGTAAGTGTTGTAAAGGAGGGTTAGGTGGAAAACCGTAAGTGGTGTACAAGAGGTTCAGTTGGAAAAACCGTAAGTGGTCTACAGGAAGGTTAGTTCGGAAAACCGTAAGTGGTGTACAGGATGGTTAGTTCGGAAAACCGTAA
>NW_013700997.1:0-579 GCF_000517525.1 Limulus polyphemus | reverse complement strand
GTTTACCAGATAAAGTTATAGCTCAGCTTTGGTAAAATTGAATGTTTTAAATGTTCACATTACCCACTTATTAATTTTTATGATATATTAGCCATGACTTGTAACATTTCACTTGAATTTCCACCATGATAAATATTTGTTAAATAATAGCTATGACCGTGAGAAGAGAAATTATCTGGTTAATTAACCAGTAAATATAAGGAGAAAAAAAGAGAGATTTACCTGAGATTAAACCATTTTTTCATGTTGTTTAAGGTGGTCTACTTCACAGCAACTTTCCCCTATATTTTCCTCATTATATTACTGGTGCGAGGAGTAACCTTACCTGGTGCTGTAACCGGAATCAAGTATTTTTTTGTACCAGAGTGGGGAAAGTTGTTAGACATTAAGGTATGTAACATGTTATAGTATAAGTAATAAAATGGATTTGATTTTGATACTTGGTGTAGGAGGTTACATACATGGGTTATCTATACATACAGTAAAAACGTACAGTGATATGACCAAGTGTCCACTGAGTACAGCTTAGAAGATATACCAATGGTTTCCACAGCTTAAACATATTGTTCATATCTCCTC
>NW_013700996.1:0-579 GCF_000517525.1 Limulus polyphemus | reverse complement strand
ATAATAGATTGACACACACACATTAGACATAACTTCTACAAAAGATTGACACACAAATAATATGCATAGTAACTTCTACAGTAGATTGACATACATACAGTACACATAATAGCTTCCATAACAGACTGACACACACACATTAGACATGATAATTCTGTAATTGATTGGCACACACAGTAGAATTATTAACTTTTACAAAAGATTGACACACACAATAGACATAATAATTCTATAATTAATTAACACACAGACAGTAGACATAATAACTTCTACAATAGGTTGACACACATACAGTATGCATAATAACTTCTATAACAGATTAATACACACACATTAGACATAATAAATTCTATAATAGATTGACATACACACAGTGGAGAAAAAATATCTATAATAGACTGACACACACACATTAGACATAATATATTCTTCAATAGATTGACAAACAGACTCATACACAGTAGACATATTAATTTGTAGAATAGATTGACACCACAAACATTGGACATAATAAATTCCACAATAAATTGACACAGATACAGCTGACATAATAACATCTATAACAGATTGACACAAATA
>NW_013700995.1:0-579 GCF_000517525.1 Limulus polyphemus | reverse complement strand
GTTGGAGGGTGACATCAGAACAATTATCAGACGTTAGTGACTGTGTTATCAAACAGATTTGGAGGGTGACATCAGAATAATCACCAGGCGTTAGTGACTGTCGTATCAAACAGAGTTGGAGGCTGACATCAGAACAATTACCAGACGTTAGTGACTGTCGTTATCAAACAAAGTTGGAGGCTGAAATCAGAACAATTACCAGACGTTAGTGACTGTGTTATCCAACAGATTTGGAGAGTGACATCAGAACAATTACCAAACGTTAGTGACTGTGTTATCAAACAGATTTGGAGGTGACATCAGAACAATTACCAGACATTAGTGACTGTGTTATCAAACAGAGTTGGAGGCTGACATCAGAACAATTACCAGACGTTAGTGACTGTCTTATCAAACAGATTTGGAGGCCGACATCAGAACAATTACCAGACGTTAGTGACTGTCGTATCAAACAAAGTTGGAGGCTGAAATCAGAACAATTACAAGACGTTAGTGACTGTGTTATCAATCTGAGTTGGAGGCTGACATCAGAACAATTACCAGACGTTAGTGACTGTGTTATCAAACAGATTTGGAGAC
>NW_013700994.1:0-579 GCF_000517525.1 Limulus polyphemus | reverse complement strand
ATATAAATATATACTAACTACCAAACTGTATTCAGTTTCCCGCGATTCATGAAAAACTATTCCAAACATTCCCGGGCCATTTGTAAAAGTTGTTGTTCTTTTTTAAATCTTTTTGTCTAAGAATCAGATTTACTATTCATTTTTATATCTCGAACGTTTATTTTGCAAATTAATGATACAGATGTGCGACCGAACATGAGTTTTGTTCTACTCAAGTCAAGAGAATTATTAAGAATGTTCTGGGACTACTCACAGAGAACTGTTATGACATTATTCACACAGAAACGATCTGACACTACAACAGAAAACTATTTTCACTCTATTCACACAGAAACGTTCTGACACTACTCACAGAGAACTGTTATGACATTATTCACACAGAAATGATCTGACACTACTCACAGAGAACTGTTATGACATTATTCACACAGAAATGATCTGACACTACTCACAGAGAACTGTTATGACATTATTCACACAGAAATGATCTGACACTACTCACAGAGAACTGTTATGACATTATTCACACAGAAACGTTTTGACGCTACTAACAGAGAACTGTTATAACATTAATCACAC
>NW_013700993.1:0-579 GCF_000517525.1 Limulus polyphemus | reverse complement strand
AAGCCATATTTATATAACGATAGCTAGAAAGTTATGTTAATTATTGTTTTATCATTATAGTTAGGATAAAAACAAAAGTGATGAACAAGAGGTGGATACAATAAGTGTTAATAAAATGGTAAAACTGGCAGGAGCTGAAAGAGTTAATCCTCCTGGCGTGAGTATTATTGAATTATTCTTGGTTACATACGTAACAGAATTGTGAAAATTATCTTATGTTTCTTTTTATACGGTATTTTTAACCTTAACGGTATGCTTAAGATACGACGCCCCCGCCCCCAATGGCACAGCGGTTAAATCTTCGGACTTATAACGATAAAACCGAGTTTCGATACCCATGATGGGCACCGCACAGATAGCCCATTGAGTAGCTTTGTGCTTAATAATAAGATGCGACACAAGAAATTAATGACAAGTTCAGATAACTCAATGAGTTGAATAGTCATCCGTTATATAGGATTGCTGCCCAGAAAGAGGGCAAACAGTAAACAATCCTAGCCGCCTACATAGCTACTCTTAACCAAATACTTAGATTGACTGCCACTTATATAAGGTGCTCACAACTGAAAGTATTCAGCA
>NW_013700992.1:0-579 GCF_000517525.1 Limulus polyphemus | reverse complement strand
GTTTCTTTCTGTTCTTGTCAATAAAGATTGTTCTGTTACATTTTTCGTGTATTGCTTCTTTCCTTGCTGATAAATTCCATATAAAACTACTTCTAAAAACATTTATTCAAAATTTTTTATTCCAATTATTTCATTCATTCTGTGAAAAAGTTAAGTTGTTGTTAAAACATTTGTTTACATTTTTTAAAGTGTAGAATCTTTCTTATTCCGATTACTTTAGTCGTGTTTCAAAGAGTCGTTATGAAATATTAACTATACTTTTTATAAACGCAAAATTGTTAATTACTTTGACTTCATTCATTCCCTGGAAAATCGTTCTTAAAAAATCATTTTAACTTCAAATTTTAAAAATCGCAGAATTGTTTTTATTCCAGTAACTTCCGGGATAAAAGTTATTTAAAGTCAATCTTAAAAGTTATTATCATTTTTAAAACAATATTTTTTGGTTACTTTTCTATTTCCCCGAAAAACCATTCTTAATATGTCTTTTCATTGCGACTATTTGTCTTCGAAACGTCTCACAGAACTGAATATTTTTTTATTTTGAAATTATTAATCAATAAACGTTTAAGAAAATCC
>NW_013700991.1:0-579 GCF_000517525.1 Limulus polyphemus | reverse complement strand
TGTCTGTTATATTAACTAAAGAACAAGCAGGTTAATCTATCTGACACCTAGTTAACAAAACAGACAGTTAATCTACCTGACATCTAGTTAACAGAACAAGCAGGTTAATCTATCTGACACCTAGTTAACAAAACAGGCAGTTAATCTACCTGACATCTAGTTAACAGAACAAGCAGGTTAATCTATCTGACACCTAGTTAACAAAACAGGCAGTTAATCTACCTGACATATTAACTAAATGTCAGGTAGATTAACCTGTCTGTTATATTAACTAGATGTGAGGTAGATTAACTTGTCTGTTACATTAACTAAATGTCAGGTAGCTTAACCTGTCTGTTATATTAACTAAATGTCAGGTAGATTAACTGTCTGTTTTGTTAACTAGGTGTCAGATAGATTAATCTGTTTGTTCTGTTAACTAGATTAACCTGTTTGTTCTGTTAATTGTCTGTTTTGTTAACTAGGTGTCAGATAGATTAACCTGCTTGTTCTGTTAACTAAATGTCAGGTAGATTAACTGTCTGTTTTGTTAACTAGGTGTCAGATAGATTAACCTGTTTGTTCTGTTAACTAGATGTC
>NW_013700990.1:0-579 GCF_000517525.1 Limulus polyphemus | reverse complement strand
TGTATTTATTTTGTCTTACTCGTCAACGACCAAGGTATTACAAACATAAGAAAATATATAGGCCAATAATTTATTTATTTTGCCTTACCAGTCAACGACCAAGGTATTACAAACATAAGAAAATATATCGGCCAATAATTTATTTATTTTGTCTTATCCGTCAACGACCAAGGTATTACAAACATAAGAAAATATATAGGCCAATAATTTATTTATTTTGTCTTATCCGTCAACGACCATATAAAATTTTAGTCACCCCGAACGATTAATTTATTTCAAGGATGTTCTAAGATATCTAGCGTCCCCCATTTAGTGATATTTTACTCCTCCACAGCTAGGGAACTACTACACCAGTCTCACTAGGTCAACAGTTGTGGTCAGTGTGCTACAAGCTATAACGCTGGTCTGAATTCTGAGAATCAAGCTGCAGCAACAAGTCAGAGTATCACAACAGTACGACCACCGGTAAAGTAACACTCTCTCTCTTACCCCACCCCCAGTTAATAATCGGTTTCGTTACTTTCTTATTGCAACAATGTTCTCGCTATTATTAAAGCTGTCAGTGTCTATTGAGTGACT
>NW_013700989.1:0-579 GCF_000517525.1 Limulus polyphemus | reverse complement strand
CTCCTCTCAGAGAATACTAAAAAGAAGGAACTGTTATAATTGTCGCAACTTTAGGTCTAACTGAACTAACGGTAATAAAATCTAAATACACAGTCTTAACTAATCTAAAATAATACATTAAAATAACTACTCTAAACTTTAATAATTGCAAAATAATACTTATCCAGAAAAGCGTTATAATTTCAGAGTTCAGAAACACTATGTCCATTCCTTTCAACAGCTTATTAATCAAAAATAATGATTAACTAAAACTGCTTGAATATAATGGTGTTTATTTGTCTTTATTGTTTAAGGTCATTATACTTATTTCAACTACTTTAATTGTTGTTTCGGTTTAAGCAACTTTTGTAGATTGTTCATACATTTCCATAAGGCAAGGATAAGATAGTATTTTAGGAAAAAGGCCATCTGCTCTTTTCTTGGTCTAAAGAGACAAATACAAAGTTCTTACAAGTAAGCCATAAGAATTATCCTAGTTCATACATAGTTAACCTATGAAAGAGTGAATTTATATTATTTTGTTTACAATAAATCGTAAGTCATTTCTATTTCCAAAAGTTAAACTCTGTAGAATGAAGA
>NW_013700988.1:0-579 GCF_000517525.1 Limulus polyphemus | reverse complement strand
ACGACCCTCAGATTGCGAGTCGAACGCCCTAACCACCTGGCCATGCCAGGCCAATTTCCTGGTTGTACGGATACTATCTAGAGGTTTCGGCTTCATCTCTGTGGAATGAAAATGACCAGTTACGTAGAACTCCAGTCGCGCTAGGTAAATGCGAGGTTTCATTTAGTTAGTTTTCATTGAGTGTACACTGCAGATATCTAGTTGGATAAAAAAGCTAGTACACAATGTGTTTATTTCATCTTATGTCTAATAAAGATTGTGTTCATAGTATATTGCATCTTGAGTCGAGTCTGTTTATTTCTTAGCTTGAACACAGCCAGTATACATCCAGCATTGTCGTGTGATAACCACAGCTTATATCGTATCTCATGTTTGCCGGACTTATCCTGGAAAAACCACAGTTTCAGTGCAGGAAGCTTTGAACTCAATATTTTTTTTTTTGAGCAGTCATCAAGTTAGCTCAGTTCTCTTGGAACAGTCTTCAGATTAGTTTAATTTTCTTGTAGTTTTCTTTAGGTCTGGCTCAGTTCTATTGAAGAGAGTCTGAATGTGAAAACTGTGGTGAATTCTGTGTTGGTG
>NW_013700987.1:0-579 GCF_000517525.1 Limulus polyphemus | reverse complement strand
GATAACTAATAAACTTGATAGCGATAGAAAACTTGGTGTGGCCTGTAGTTAGTGTACCCGACCTGATAATAATAAACTTGATAGCGATAGAAAACTTGATGTGGCCTCTATTTAGTGTACCCGACCTAAGATTCAGAAGGTTTATGGCTCTCGTCCCGTTGCTTCACAAATACGTTCTGCACTTTGGGGGCAGAAGTGTATAAAAGAGAGACAGTCAAATTCCACTATTCTGAAGTAGCCCAAGAGTTAGTAGAGGATGCTGATTAGCTACCTTCCATCTAGTTTATTAGTTCAAAATTACTAACGACTATGCGAAATTAACCCTTGTGTAGCTTTGCGCAAAAATTTTAAGCAAAGAAGTACAACGACGGGTGCAAGCCACTTATGAAAAAATAACACAGTTATGTAAAATAATCACTAACTAGGAAAGACACAGTGATTTGTCTGGTAGGAGAAAAAATTTAACTTATCAGAATGATAGTTAAAGATAAGTAATCAAAACATCAAATATTAAAAAGTCATTTCAGAACAACATACACAGCAAATATATAATTACCATTTAATATTGGTAATAGCAAC
>NW_013700986.1:0-579 GCF_000517525.1 Limulus polyphemus | reverse complement strand
TTATATATATATATTTTTTATTTTAAATTCTGACATACATGTAAGATAACAAATTCTACTTTATTTTTTACGGTTTTGTTTGCCCTTCATTTATTATTCCTCCTATTGTTTTGTTCAATTATGAATTTTTAGTTATATTAAAGTACTAACTAACCTTCTAGCAAGAGTATGTTGAATCTGAGTATGGTTCTATAATGAAACTGACACAAGTTTCCATACTGGTGACCTACAGATATTAACATTGTGAAAGATTATTAAATTAGCTAGTCATATAAGATGTAACCTCTTGGTCTAACCACAAATAAAAACCCTGCCATGATCTTAAACAAGTTAGTTCACAAGATAAGAGTTATAACAAAGTATTGCTGATTGTTTGCTCCATATTGTTACTGATCTTGAGAAATGGTTTAATTTTGGAATATACGTTTTTTTTCAGAGATTTTTTCTTCTTCTTCTGGTTACTTTTCCTAATTCTTTTATTTATTGAAATTGATAACATTGATATTTATGTTGTATGGTTTATTAATGTTTATATTGTTGCGTCAGCAGTCACATGACTACAGTGACGCAACGCTTCTA
>NW_013700985.1:0-579 GCF_000517525.1 Limulus polyphemus | reverse complement strand
ACAAAACTGCTAATCTTTGGGTTTAGCGTTAAAATGTTAATGTATCAAGTTTTACTTCCAGTAATTTAAACACAATATTATTCTATAAAGTTTTGCTTTTACTGACAACAGGTTGATAGTAGTTGTGCTTCTTGAAGTAAGATCCAAGATCGTTGGTCTTTTTTTTTTGAATAACGAGATGAATTGGTTCTTTTCGAGTTTTTCAACATGGGAACATGAACAAGGCACCAAGTTTTTTAACAAGGGGATATGAACAAGGCACCAGTTCGTTTTACAGCTAATAAATAACGAAGAACGAACTATTTCGTTTTTCAGGTACCAAGTTTATTAACAAGGAACATGAACAAGGCACCAAGTTTATTAACAAGGAACATGAACAAGGCACCAAGTTTATTAACAAGGAACATGAACAAGGTACCAAGTTTATTAACAAGGAACATGAACAAGGCACCAAGTTTATTAACAAGGAACATGAACAAGGCACCAAGTTTATTAACAAGGAACATGAACAAGGCACCAAGTTTATTAACAAGGAACATGAACAAGGCACCAAGTATATTAAACAAGGAACATGAACAA
>NW_013700984.1:0-579 GCF_000517525.1 Limulus polyphemus | reverse complement strand
TATATATATATATATATATATATATATATAATGCGCGAAATGTTGCATCTTTGATAAACTCGTGGGAAGCTAGAGACGTGGCGGATTGTAATGATTTTAATGTCCAAATGGAACTAACAGTACAGTTATATCAGTTTAGTTTGTTTTCTTTCGTAACTAGTTTGGGGTCGGCCGTTAGATTTATAAGCCAATAATTTTTACACCCGAGTAGCTGACCCAGTCGGACAAGCATGCATGTTCGGCGACTAGGATTTGAATTCGCGACCCTCAGATTGCGAATCGAGCGCCCAAATCCCCAGGCCATGTCAGACTCGATATGTTAGTCATTGTACTGTATTTCTTTGAGAATATTAGATATATAAGGAGCATTTGGCGGCCACGGCACTAGTAGCTTTGGAGGATTGGGAGGGGGGGGCGTAGAAGAAGACCGCGCACATAAAATAGAGGTACTGATGTAGTAAGAGTAAGTGATGACCAAGTAACACTGTAAGCACGAACTGTTTTCTCACAAAGGAACTTTTATAAAAATATTACTCGTTAGCTGTGGAACCACTACAGCTTTAGTTTTGAGGACATTTC
>NW_013700983.1:0-579 GCF_000517525.1 Limulus polyphemus | reverse complement strand
GAGGAAAAACTATTTTTTTTTCAAAATTTGCTAAAAAACATAGGCTATAGCCTTTGGTTTTTGGTGAAAATATGAATTTTTTAGAGAATGGAAAAAAGTGCTCTTTTGAAGCAAACTTAATACACAAATATCGGATAGTGCTTATTTGAATAATCTTATTCTTAAAGCTCTTCTTTGTTTAGAATATAACTGAAGAAGAAATAAAAACAACAACAGTATAATAAAAGCTAGTCGAAATTTTGTTAACATATTGTGGAACCTTTCATCAAAATTCCCAGTAGTTAATGTTCATTTTGAAAGTCTTACACCAAAGGCATCTTTCTATTGAAATATGAGGTAAAACAATTTTTTTCAAAATTTTCCAAAAAACATGGTCTATAGCCTTTGGTTTTTGGTGAAAATATGAATTTTTTTGCTTCAGTATCGCACTTTTTTCCATTCTCTCTATTAAGTTTACAAATATCGGATAGTGCTTATTTTTCGTCAATGTTATAATGTCTCAATTTTAAATTTTCCGACGAAATATTATGTCCCGTGAAGAGGCCCTCCAATAGCACAGCGGTATGTCTACGGACTTAC
>NW_013700982.1:0-579 GCF_000517525.1 Limulus polyphemus | reverse complement strand
TTATGGTTGTGGAAGGTTATGTTATCAAGTTAGTATGGTTGTGGAATGTTGTGTTATCAAGTTATTATGGTTGTGGAAGGTTATGTTATCAAGTTATTACGTTTGTGGAAGGTTATGTTATCAAGTTTTTATGGTTGTGGAAGGTTATGTTATCAAGTTGTCATGTTTGTGGAAGGTTATGTTATCAAGTTTTATGGTTGTAGAAGGTTATGTTATCAAGTTAGTATGTTTGTGGAAGGTTATGTTATCAACTTATTATGGTTGTGGAACGTTATGTTATCAAGTTATTATGGTTGTGGAAGGTTATTTTATCAAGTTATTATGTTTGTGGAAGGTTATGTTATCAAGTTATTATGTTTGTGGAAGGTTATGTTATCAAGTTTTTATGTTTGTGGAAGGTTATGTTATCAAGTTATCATGTTTGTGGAAGGTTATGTTATCAAGTTTTTATGGTTGTGGAAGGTTATGTTATCAAGGTAGTATGTTTGTGGAAGGTTATGTTATCAAGTTATTATGGTTGTGGAATGTTATGTTATCAAGTTATTATGGTTGTGGAAGGTTATGTTATTAAGTTAGTAT
>NW_013700981.1:0-579 GCF_000517525.1 Limulus polyphemus | reverse complement strand
CTAATGTTCTATATGTTAATACAGACTAAATTAGATGTAATTTACACAATCACTAAGCTAATATTCGATACGCTAATACAGACTAAATTAGATGTAATTTACACAATCACTAAGCTAATGTTCTATACGCTAATATAGATTAAATTAGATGTAATTTACACAATCACTAAGCTAGTGTTCTATACGCTAATACAGACTAAATTAGATGTAATTTACACAATCACTAAGCTAATATTCATACGCTAATATAGATTAAATTAGATGTAATTTACACAATCACTAAGCTAATGTTCTATACGCTAATACAGACTAAATTAGATGTAATTTACACAATCACTAAGCTAATGTTCTATACGCTAATACAGACTAAATTAGATGTAATTTACACAATCACTAAGCTAATGTTCTATACACTAATACAGACTAAATTAGATGTAATTTACACAATCCCTAAGCTAGTGTTCTATACACTAATACAGACTAAATTAGATGTAATTTACACAATCACTAAGCTAATGTTCTATACGCTAATACAGACTAAATTAGATGTAATTTACACAATCACTAAGCTAATGTTCT
>NW_013700980.1:0-579 GCF_000517525.1 Limulus polyphemus | reverse complement strand
GGTGACTGACTAAACAAATCAATACATGGGTATTATATGGTGACTGACTAAACAAATCAATACATGAGTTATATGTGGTGACTAACTAAACAAATCAATACATGTGTATTATATGGTGACTGGCTAGACAAATCAATACATGTGTATTATATGGTGACTGACTAAACAAATCAATACATGTGTACTATATGATGACTGGCTAGACAAATCAATAAATGTGAATTATATAGTGACTGACAAGACACATTAAGAAATTTGTATTATAAAGTGACTGATAATACAAATCAATATATGTGTATTATATAGTGGCTAACGAAAATTAATGAATGTGTATTAAATGGTGAGCGAGAAGAAAGTCAATAAGTGTGTGTTCATTGGTTACTAAACTGATAGATAAAAACAAGTGTGTGTTAGATGTGGAAACATGATGAGCCGTTTAACGTAGGGAGTGTCAGTTCATTCTAACCTTGCATGCAAGCATACTTGATCATGTAGAAACATGGTGGTTCGTTTAATGTAGGGTATGTCAGATCATTCTAACCTTGCTTATAAGCCTACTTGATCATGTAGAAACATGTT
>NW_013700979.1:0-579 GCF_000517525.1 Limulus polyphemus | reverse complement strand
CTTGCATTATTCTTGTACAGCTGCAAGTTTCACGATGACCTGAATAATGTTTTGTTGTTGTTGTTTTTTTTGTCAAGACGTAACACCTGGATTTTGCAGGCATGATTTTACAAACAGTCTTAAGACAGCCAGCTGGGCAGACAGATTTTAACCTTACCCTCGGTAACCTGGCGCTCTCCCAGTGTGTACCAGGTGCTATTATTTATAGGAAGTATAGACGAGGCACACGTGTTTATGCTATACTCCGGTGAAGAGAAACACGTGTATACCAACCGTTGAATATTGCGTCATTGTCCAACGATATAGTTTTATATCAGTGATGACCCATCCCCCCCACACCCCCTAGCCCGACGGTTCTTTAGATTGGAACAGCAATTTTTTTCACGTTTCATAATCGTGTAGTTTATCACAAAAACTGTTAATCATATAAAAACAAACTTTACTGTTCGGCAAAGTAATCCGCTAATGATACTGATAAGCAGAATACTGTTTGTTCTGCTTCCTTATGTTTACCACTAGTTTTGTTTTAATTGTCACTGTGTATTTTTGTTACTGTATTACTTTGTTTCCACCAGATAT
>NW_013700978.1:0-579 GCF_000517525.1 Limulus polyphemus | reverse complement strand
GTAATACTTATTGTGATCAAGATTACTTCTTGTTTTCTGGATTGTTCTGACATTTTCACACTTTCCATGTTTCTGTTGCCCTCGACAAACTTTTAGAACTTTATTTGCTGTTTCTCTTGACGTACAAGGTAAATAATGAATGTTCCTTATTTATATTTGTGGTCACACCATTTTTTTTCTTATCTCTCTTTTTATTCGTTGAAAGGTAGAAGTTGCCAGCAACATTCTAAACAGTAATTTCCCAAGTGTCAGATGGGCCACTTAGATAACTACTTTTGTCTTCCATTGTGCTGTTATTTGCACTGTGCGCTATAAAGTTGAAGTCAGTAACATCATCATCATCCCAGATTTAATTTCATCCTCCTGTAGAAGTTTCAAAATCTCCTTTTCAGTAAAAGCTTTTCGTCACATTTTGCTTTTCATGCATTATAGACTAGAGAACAAACTGAATCAATCGTCATATAAGCATTTGTATATATAAGACACAACGATCTGTAAGCATAATGAAAAATGTTAAAACATACTACATGTTTCGACAGAACATTGGTCTGTCCTATTTGGTCAATAACTGAAGAAGAC
>NW_013700977.1:0-579 GCF_000517525.1 Limulus polyphemus | reverse complement strand
ATTGCTTTGTAACACCTTATTTATTGCTCTGTAACACCTATATTTATTGCTCTGTAACACCTATATTTATTGTTCTATAACACCTATATTTATTGTTTTGTAACACCTATATTTATTGTTTTGTAACACCTATATTTATTGCTCTGTAACATCTATACTTATTGCTCTGTAACACCTATATTTATTACTCTGTAACACCAGTATTTATTGCTTTGTAACACCTATATTTATTGTTCTATAACACCTATATTTATTGTTCTGGTAACACCTATATTTATTGCTCTGTAACATCTATACTTATTGCTCTGTAACACCTATATTTATTGCTCTGTAACACCTATATTTATTGCTCTGTAACACCTATATTTATTGTTCTATAACACCTATATTTATTGTTTTGTAACACCTATATTTATTGTTTTGTAACACCTATATTTATTGCTCTGTAATATCTATACTTATTGCTCTGTAACACCTATATTTATTGCTCTGTAACATCTATAATTATTGCTCTGTAACATCTATATTTATTGATCTGTAACACATATATTTATTGCTTGGTAACACCTATATTTATTG
>NW_013700976.1:0-579 GCF_000517525.1 Limulus polyphemus | reverse complement strand
GAGACAAAAATCAAGAAATACATGCACATATACAATAAATCTTTATACTAGTAAAAATAACACCATTTAGTTCTACTTCTTGATGTATTGTCTAGCTGACGGAAAATTACTAGGCATCGTATCTGCTTTGGGTATTATAGGTTATTTTAACAAGATTGCAATTGTTTAATCAACAAAAGTATTTACAATGCACAACAACTCATATTTTAATAATGCTTTGTACTCAAAATTTAGGAAGAATTTAAATTTATTGTTTTTCTATTTTATTGTAAATGATTATAAAATTAGAATTATTACATTTTTCATGTAAAACTACATACCAGTGGATTAACTGTAGAATGTAAAAATGTATGCAGATTCTTAGACCTTGGGTTGGCTGTAGTATTTTTCACTTCCCTAACCAATGTGTAATTGTTTTTATATGCAACATATGTTTTTTTCTAGTAATACATTGATTTTCAAAATTATTCATAAGAGATTTTAGAAATTTTGAAACTGATGAATCTATCACCTCTACAAGTATATGTAGAGGTGATAGATTCTAAAGCAAAATCTTTTGTCTCTGATGAAAACCACTTC
>NW_013700975.1:0-579 GCF_000517525.1 Limulus polyphemus | reverse complement strand
CTTGTAGCAAGAAATTGTTACAAGACAAGAAAAAAAAAGTTATTTTTCTCTACGAACACTGCCATTACTGTATTGTACAAAAAGAACAAACACTTCAATCCACAGCAAGCATTTACGATTGCGTTTTTTCTAATTGGAATAATTACAAATCCAAAAGAAATTCAATCTTATTGATTTCAGTACACACATAAAAAAAAGTCTGTTTTAACAAGGAGCTATTTTTCATTTCCAAAAATTTAAATTCAGAAATTTGTTGTATAATTTGTTTTGCTATCATATAATTCTTAACAAATATAATACATAAGCACACTAATAAAATATTTACAATCTATTACTTTCGGATACAGTGTAATAATATTATATACGTGATTTTTATCTTATTAATAGTAATAAACAACCGGATATAGATAAAAAGTTATTGCTTTCAAAGTTTCTAGAATATTTTAAATAACGATTTCGTCTTTATTACCACCGTCTCTGCTGTCCTCTCTTCCCGGTAAGTTTGGAGTAAATTTATTTATGGACTTTCAACGCTAAAATCCCTGGTGCGCTTCCCCACGGTGGACAGAGTGTAGAAAG
>NW_013700974.1:0-580 GCF_000517525.1 Limulus polyphemus | reverse complement strand
ATACGTGTAACTTAGAAAAAACAACGAATCGTCGAATCACGTATAGCGTTCAATTTTTTATAGAATTTTTTTATAAGCAAATTTAAAATGTATTTATATGGTGTTTTTTTCGTATATCTATTACTAAATTTATTAGTAATATCAAAACAGATGTAAGTTAGGCAGGTGAACTGAATATGTTCATGATTTACTAGATATATGCTTGGAGAAAACAAAGATATGATGAATTATTCATTACCCAGAAACTCTTGTTATTGTGTCCACCATATTTTAAGTTGAATAACTGAAAATATTCTTCATTTGAGTAGAAAAGTTACTTTACATATTTAAAGGAGTAAGTCGTTTTCTGTTCATTTGTAGTTTGTATGGGTAAAATTTGCCGCATTTGAATTTTATAAGAGAGGAAAAGTTCTACCGTTTGCAATCAAATGAGTGCAGTGCCCTTGAATATTTGTAGAATTTTAGATGCTGTTACGTTGTTTTTTGTTGTTTTTTCTGTTTAATAACGATACGTGAATACTTCAAAATATAAAACATAGGTGGTCGAATAACCCTTTACAAACTGCAGTAATGTTTGTTT
>NW_013700973.1:0-580 GCF_000517525.1 Limulus polyphemus | reverse complement strand
AACACACCAATAGAACATTTAACGTTGTCCTAACACACCTATAGAACATTTAATGTTGTCCTAACACACCTACAGAACATTTAACGTTGTCCTAACACACCAATAGAACATTTAACGTTATCCTGACACACCTACAGAACATTTAACGTTGTCCTAACACACCAATAGAACATTTAACGTTGTCTTAATACACCAATAGAACATTTAACGTTGTCCTAACACACCTATAGAACATTTAACGTTGCCCTGACACACCTATAGAACATTTAACGTTGTCCTAACACACCTATAGAACATTTAATGTTGTCCTAACACACCTACAGAACATTTAACGTTGTCCTAACACACCTATAGAACATTTAATGTTGTCCTAACACACCTACAGAACATTTAACGTTGTTCTGACACCATTAGAACATTTAACGTTGTCCTAACACACCTACAGAACATTTAACGTTGTCCTAACACACCAATAGAACATCTTATGTTGCCACCAATAGAACATTTAACATTGTCCTAACACACCAATAGAACATTTAACGTTGTCCTAACACACCAATAGAACATTTAACGTTGTCCT
>NW_013700972.1:0-580 GCF_000517525.1 Limulus polyphemus | reverse complement strand
AAGTAATTTGGAAGTGCTAGTGGGTTAACCCTTTATCTGAGTTAGTGAAGAACTTGTCTGACATATGAATAAATTTTAGTATTATTTTTGTAAAGTTATTAAATCTCAATTTCTAACACATTTTAGCCTATCACTGCTTGGCTTAACTGATAGCTTTGTTAGTTTTTCAATTTTGTTTCACATTAATTAAGACACACTATTTCACAATGATATATTAAGCCTGATAAATCTGATTTATATGTCTAAAAGAGCTTAAACTAAGATGATAGCCTAGCATGACTCAAATACAAGAATACTCTTACAAGAATAATTAATATCAAAATTTTACAAATAAATGTTACCACTTGAAACTTGTACACTTTATAAGTTGTAGGTCATGTTTACAAATGATGTTCCAACCTGTATACTATGCTAACTGTACTGTACTAGCATAAGAATAAAATTACTCATACAACATCACAACTCATTGATTAAGTAACTGAAAACAAGGACATTCTATGACTGATTCACTCTACTGACCAGAAACAACTCTTTATAATTCATTGCCCCTGGTATTTATTATCCACTCCTCAAATTTACT
>NW_013700971.1:0-580 GCF_000517525.1 Limulus polyphemus | reverse complement strand
GATGCAGACAATGTAAGTTATAACACGAAGGTATCTCTACTACACGTTGCAAAAATCTATATACATACACACACACACACACATATATATATATATAGCGATGGCTACTGTTGACTAGCTATCTTCCATCTAGTCTGCCAGTTCAAAATTTACTGCTGACTAGCTATCTTCCCTCTAGTCAGTAGACTTTTATTGTATTATTTATTGTTACCACATTTATCTTGTCAGTAGATTTTTATTGTATTATTTATTGTTACCACATTTATCTTGTCAGTAGACTTTTATTGTCTTATTTATTGTTGCCACAATTATCTTGTCAGTAGACTTTTATTGTCTTATTTATTGTTGCTACAATTATCTTGTCAGTAGACTTTTATTGTCTTATTTATTGTTGCTACAATTATCTTGTCAGTAGACTTTTATTGTCTTATTTATTGTTGCTACAATTATCTTGTCAGTAGACTTTTATTGTCTTATTTATTGTTGCCACAATTATCTTGTCAGTAGACTTTTATTGTTTTATTTATTGTTGCCACAATTATCTTGTCAGTAGACTTTTATTGTCTTATTTATTGTTGCC
>NW_013700970.1:0-580 GCF_000517525.1 Limulus polyphemus | reverse complement strand
AGCATTTCTGTATTTATAGTAATTATATGCTTATTACCCTACTTTTCTGTGTTTATAGTAATTATAATCTTATTGTACAACATTTCTGTATTTATAGTAATTATATGCTTATTGTACAACTTCTGTGTGTTTATTCGGCCAACAAAATACGAAAAGCGATGGCTCATTGATGTTAACAGCAGAAGTTTTCATCACAAAACACAAGACTGTATAAGTTTTCGTATTTTCGTAATGCCTGGTGGCAGACAGTGTAACTAAAACATGTAATTAAAGTCGCCTCCAAGCCTAGTTAGGAGAAGATGGATGATTCACCTGTGCTTCAAAGTTGTTATTACCAGTCAGCGACGTGAGAATTAATTTAAAACAGCTCACTTGACCTTCATAATAAGTCTGTCGTGATACTGTAAGAAAGTGATTTAAAAGAAAGCCTTACGAGACAAGATCGTCTAAAGTTATAAAAATATGCTTCAACAGTTTAAGGCAAATGGACATGTTTTTTATATTTTTTTGCAGATTACAAGATAGCAAAAGACCTCACTAGGAAATAAAATTTAAATATATTCACGAGTAAATACAGCTA
>NW_013700969.1:0-580 GCF_000517525.1 Limulus polyphemus | reverse complement strand
GTTTCAACAGTATTAGTAAGATTTTTAGATTGTAATCTTTATTAGTTTCAACAGTATTAGTAAGATTTTTTAGATTGTAATCTTTATTAGTTTCAACAGTATTAGTAAGATTTTTAGATTGTAATCTTTATTAGTTTCAACACTATTAGTACCAACACTTGTCGCTTTGTTGTAACAATGCTAGATATAATTTTTCTGTTATTGTACAGCCGTTATATGTTGAACAATTCAGTTATAAAACCGTTGAATGGCGAACTCTCTGTACACAAGCGACAAACGTTTCGGATCGTTTTGTTACGAGAATATATTTGAGTAGACTCAAAACGAAATCCTACACAGCCTTACTGACGTATTTCTCGGTCTTCATTAACTGGGATCTGTGGAGGTGTTTAGTTCCCTACAAATAGCGAACCAATGTAAAGCAGTTCTACTTTGGACTTCAATAACACAAGTGTTATAAACCTAAATATCAATACTCACCGATATGCACTATAGCTCTAGAACGCATGGGTGGTTGAGCCCCAAGCTCGTGCCCACTTAACCTTCTTAGCAATATGTACAGTTTAGCCACGCCTTTTAG
>NW_013700968.1:0-580 GCF_000517525.1 Limulus polyphemus | reverse complement strand
GGCCAAATGCGGCACACAAAATATTACAAAGAAAAGTAACAGCGAAATTAGAAAAATGTTTAATATAGAAAACGGAATTGCATTCTATTTACTGTGTTATTACACTAGGTACCAATAATTTACACTATTTTTACAATAGATGGCACTTCTCAGCATTTTGGATCAGAAAATTATAATAATTGACAAAAATGTATAAAAATGAATCTCATCCTTACTCATTAAAATAATTTAATTTCTTACAAGCAAACATCATCAACAATCGAGTAAATCTTCTGGACCATAATATGTGTGGAAAAATTTTCTTACATTTTTCCTTAATGTTTTTATTCAAATCTACTTCTACATATTAACAACAAACGTTAAAGATTCAAGCTAAATAAGCAACAATAATATATATGTGATAAAATGATACTTGATATGTGCCTTTTGTGCTTTTAATTCGTTGTGGTAAGTAGGAAAAAGAAAAATGGTGTTTCAAGAAAATGACGCAGGATTTCAGAATACTGAGATATCATCCTTATGATTTAGTATATTTTGAAAAAAATATTTATGTTTGATATAATAATATAGAGTCAATAAG
>NW_013700967.1:0-580 GCF_000517525.1 Limulus polyphemus | reverse complement strand
CGATGAAATGTTTAGCTGCCATGACAACCTGGCACCTGGGATTTGTTGAGGTCTGGATTAAACACTATAATTTCCATCCCTGTGTCAAAAATTACATTGAGTATGTGCTGGCATAGACAAACATTCCATAAAATTTTTCTTCTCATTTCATTATTTGCTGCAAGCAGGCTTTGAAAGAACTGCCACTTCAGTTGATTCAATACTTGACTATATATCAGCACTAGAACATATGTTTTAGCATTAGTTTTTTTTAAAAAGTCATAAATTCTGAAGCATGATACTGAAAGTGCAGTGATTGACATGCTGCTTACAGTTTTTATTTTGTCAGTGCTAGTAAAGCTACAATGAAAGATTTATCAACTGTAGTAGGTAAAGTTCTGAAATACATTAAAAAGCATTTAAGTACCAGTATTAATCTGTTTATTATCATTAATAATTCCATTAATTGTAAAAAGAAAATTAAATATTTCAAAGGTAAAATGATAAAAAGTTTTCATCAGCAGTTTCAAGGTCTTTTAACTAATTCTTTGTTACCGAAGTTGCCATCCAAAATTAAAACTTCTAGAAATACCAATATTGT
>NW_013700966.1:0-580 GCF_000517525.1 Limulus polyphemus | reverse complement strand
CATTAATTTCTTGACGACCTAATACATTTTTTTTATAAGACATCATATTTGGAAATATTTCTCTTCTTGATGGATAAAATCTTCATTTGAAAAAGATTCATCGAAAAATACAACAATATTTTAAAACGTTGCGTTTCTGGTTTTTGCCGATGATTTAAAGCAACGTATTATATACCATTATCGTGTAAGTTGCTTGTGAACGTAGCCCTGTAAAACAGCTGAGAGAAAATAGAATCTCATGGAGCCAAACAGTTCCCGGAGGAATGAATAAAATATAACGTCGATAAACTCTTTAACTTCAATGAATACCGGTGCATTAAAGAAAAAAAATGTTTTTTAACTACATTTTTTCAGTTCTTTTGGCTTGGTTCACCAGTGGAACGGCGGTATGTCTGCGGTGGGCAGAGCACAGATAGCCCTTTGTGTAGCTTTGTGCTTAATTACATACAAACAAATAAATAGTTTGCCTTGATCTTTCTAAACTCTTTATATTTTCGTAAAGAAGTGTCAAACGTTCTTTTTAAAAATGGAAAATCCTTTCAGTGTTTTTTGTTCCGCAATTAATCTGGCAAATCTATAT
>NW_013700965.1:0-580 GCF_000517525.1 Limulus polyphemus | reverse complement strand
AAATAATATATATATATATATACAAATTGATGTGACGGTCCAACGATATCGTTGTCGTAATAGTTAAATCTCTTGTTTCAGTTGCGTGTTGTCTACATTAGCGATAAAAACACCTAATTCATATAAGTCAGAATCCTATTTTAGTGTTTTAATCAAAACACATTTTCGAAATCAAATAGATTCTGTGCTTGGTTAAGGAAATAATGACAAGTATAATGTTTCGTTGGCCAGCAAACGTTTGTAATTTCAAAATCTATAGATAAACATACCGCCTTAAACCGTAGTTCTTGGTTAAAGCCCTAACCTATAGCCCTTGGTTACTGTTTATAGGCCGCACGCAAGCTTAGAACAAACATTTGATAAAATTGATTACAATAGCTCCTTAGGTGGATATATTTTGTATTGTAACATTTAAACGTATTTAATAAGAATTTATTTATATGGACAAACATTCTACGTTTATTCTTCCATCATGTTGAACAGAGTCATAAATATTTAAAACGATCGATGTTGCTTTTGGTGGTGAAAAGGACGACTTACTTAAGGTTGAACTTTAGTTTCCGTACGAAACTACATTAAT
>NW_013700964.1:0-580 GCF_000517525.1 Limulus polyphemus | reverse complement strand
CGTATGTACGGTAACAACTACAGCAGCATGACAGGTGATGGCTACGTATGTATGGTAACAACTACAGCAACAGAGCAGGTGGTGTTAAAATTAAGAATGTTATACAGAATATTGTTGACACTTTCACAACCTTCCTTAATCAGGTTTTATCGGTGTAAAACCTGAATGTAAGAGAAAAGGGTTTTAGTTGTCACGTGCTCTGCTTTAGTGTTAATAACCTGTTGTTTTATAAGGCTGTGATTTAAAAACATTGGATCTAAGAACCTTCATTAAATGAGATCAGAACTGAGTGACATTTTAAAGCTTTTTAAGCCTACTTACACATGGACGTCCCAGAGTATTCGTGCTTATGCTTCTGATGATCAACTGTTTTAGTATCTTAAAATTAATATTGAAAAAAAAAATTCGTGAAATTAAATTACATTTGACATATAAAGTTTATGCCACATAGAGTTAGGTTAAAAAACATCTTATTTTACACATAATAACAAGGTAATTTTTTGAAAACTGAAGTTTTCAAGGTAACCTTAGGTTAACGAGTTTCAGTGGGTTTATCCACATTAAATCAGAAAGCAAACGT
>NW_013700963.1:0-580 GCF_000517525.1 Limulus polyphemus | reverse complement strand
ACCAGTAACTGAATACACAGACTTAACAGTAACTGAATACGTAGACTTAACAGTAACTGAATAGACAGATTTAACAGCAACATATTCTTTTAAGACTTATCAAGTAAAAATAAAATTATATATATATATGTAAAATAAAAATATTCAACTTTGAATGTTTTATGAAATAAAAATATTACCTACCACATTTTAAACAATGAAAATGTTAAATACAAAAATTAATTTTGTTACAATTAAGTTAATAATTTGTTAACGTTTAATTCCACTGTTTATGTCATTAAACGATGACACATATTCATTAAAGTCATGAGATCTAGGACATTTTTAGGTCTCAAAGTCAATATTACTTAAAAGTATAACACACAAGTCAGTAAATGATGTAAATTATGTTTAGTTGTCCGAGTCAGTAATTAAAAATTTATGTAACTAGCTTTGAAAATCACGAACTGACAATGAAATATACATAAGTTGAAATGTCAAGTGGATTTTGAGCACATGTGAAAACCAGATAGAAGCACCATTGCATCAGACATTTGGTGATATTTTTAATAAGTTAACTGGTTACAGTACCTTACTGTAT
>NW_013700962.1:0-580 GCF_000517525.1 Limulus polyphemus | reverse complement strand
TGCATCACCCTAAATGTATTAGTTATAGTTTGTTAAGTGCACAGTTCTGTTAAAAACCACCATTTAATGACATAAAGAAAACAAAGGTGCATCACCCTAAATGTACTAGTTATAGTTTAAGTGCACAGTTCTGTTAAAACCACTGTTTAATGACATAAAGAAAACAAAGGTGCATCACCCTAAATGTATTAGTTATAGTAAAGTAAAAATGTGGTTTTGTAAATGATGCAAGTATCACTGATATTGTAAATACGGTAACACAAATGATAGAGGTAAGTCGGAGTTTATTGAATATGATTCTTCTCAAATATTTACTTGTAACAATGAGAGCTCTGTAATTCTAATTCCACGGACGTAATACTCTTCTGGGATACGTGAGATGCATTTTTTTTTACATCTCCGTGGCCTCGTGCACTAAGGAAACTACAGTATATTTGGCCATTTACTGCTAAGTGTTGAAGACAACTAAAACAGGAGTGTTTTTATATCAACAAATCAACTACTTGGTAAATGTCAGTCTCAAACATCCACATGAAAGTTAGCATTTTCTGTTTTCATGCGTTTTTTTTTTGTTTGTTTG
>NW_013700961.1:0-580 GCF_000517525.1 Limulus polyphemus | reverse complement strand
GTTTAAAAACATAATACATCCGCACTCCTTTTACGAAATGTGTTGTCAGTTGATAATAAGAAAAACAATGATGTGTTAACGAATTAGGGAATAACTACTATCCATTATTACTTTTTGTAGAAAATGTTTGTGTAATAACACATTTATGTCCTCCTACATTACTACTTCAAAACCAAAATGTTCACGTGTTACAAACAAGTAAGTACCCCAACAATGTGTAATGTTCTGTAATACCAACTCAAACTGTGGAAAGTTAAATAATACCAACTCAAACTGTGGAAAGTTAAATAATACGAACACTAACAGAATAATCCCTATTAGTGCTATCTCAAATATTAGAACGTTCGGTGTTACTAACTTGAAGAGTAAAACGTTCTGTAATACCAACTCAAACTGTGGAAGATTAAATAATACCAACACTAACAGAATAATCCCTATTAGTGCTATCTCAAATATTAGAACGTTCGGTGTTACTAACTTGAAGAGTAAAACGTACTGTAATACCGAATGTAACAGTACAACAGTATAGAGCGTTCAAGAGTATTAAACTTAACAGTGTAACATTTAACAATTCCAAGTG
>NW_013700960.1:0-580 GCF_000517525.1 Limulus polyphemus | reverse complement strand
ATATTGAAAAAACGTTGGTATATAAAAAAAAACAGTTCAGTTAATCAAAATTGGATAAACCGAATTTAGAAGCTCAATTTCTATATACGATTGTCGGACCAGTACCCACCAAGGTCAACTTGGTGGTCATCAAGGTTCAATAGGTCAACGAGAAGAAAGAGCTAGTCTAAACTGGTACCAACAAGAGAGGCAATTAGCTCAGAATTACTCTTTAAAGGATATCAGTAGCAGTCTTGCTGTTTCAAACCAAAACTAGTACTAACATTGAACTCAGCTCAAGGCGTGCGACCAACTTGCATAAGCCTCCAGGTGACGGGATCTTGTAAGCGATGTAATTAATTCAGATTGTTCATGGAGGACTTTCTCCATCTCATTTAGTAAGTTTGTGCCTAAAGTTAGGCTTAATAAATTAGTTGTTATCATGGTTAGTAGTCTGTATGATAATCTAAGCCTTAAAAAATATCAGTTACTCTGTATGTATTTGTAAATAGCAAATACTAATTAGTTTGTGTCACACGTTTTGGCTGCTAATCTGTTTGCCCTCTTCAGGGAGGTCCTGTGAAAAAAATCTCAAAGATGG
>NW_013700959.1:0-580 GCF_000517525.1 Limulus polyphemus | reverse complement strand
CTGGTGTTTTATTTCTAAATTTTCAAACAGGCGGAAGAGAATGAAAATTTGGTAAACATAAAATTTGTAAATTGTAATTAGGTGGAGGAGAATGAAGTTTAGTAAACATTTATAAATTTTACAGTTGTAATTAGGTGCAGGAGAGAGAAGTTCAGTAAATATTTATAAATTTTACAGTTGTAATTAGGTGCAGGAGAGTGAAGTTTAGTAAATATTTATAAATTTTACAGTTGTAATTAGGTGCAGGAGAGTGAAGTTCAGTAAATATTTATAAATTTTACAGTTGTAATTTCGTCAATTTATACTGACACGAAATTGTGAAATTTCAAACAGCCCTCTTCTTTACGTGATGACCCTTTGTGAGATTTAGATATTTTAGAAACGTTAACAAACTTCACTCTCCTGCACCTAAGTTGTCCTGTTTCTGAATCCGTGTCAGTATAAATTGACGAAAGTTGTCCTGTTTCTGAATCCGTGTCAGTATAAATTGACGAAAGTTGTCCTGTTTCTGAATCCGTGTCAGTATAAATTGACGAAAGTTGTCCTGTTTCTGAATCCGTGTCAGTATAAATTGACAAAA
>NW_013700958.1:0-580 GCF_000517525.1 Limulus polyphemus | reverse complement strand
GAGGAATCCATTCTGAGATAATAAAGTTGATAAAGTTTGGTTCAGCGGGTAATGATGATGGCAAAATCTTGCCAAAACTTATAATAAACTTTTCTTCGTTGCCAACTAAAGTCGTCTTCAAACTTTATTATAGAGATTGGTTTGCTTTGTTAGCCTATTATATCGATTCAGGGTTAGCCTAAATCTCCTAAGGTGGCCAAACCCTGTGAGATATTATTGGGTTTACGGCCGATAATGTTTTAACAGCGAGGTAACTCAACTGATGAAACGATGCCTTATAAAAGAGAATGTAAGAAAATAATATTTACTTATTTATAGTCACAAATAGATAGCTGATAGTAATGAAAATATCAAATAATACTGAACAATAACACAAAATACATGTAATATAATGATCTATAACACAAAATATATGTAATATAATGATCTATAACACAAAATACATGTAATATAATGATCTATAACACAAAATATATGTAATATAATGATCTATAACACAAAATACATGTAATATAATGATCTATAACACAAAATACATGTAATATAATGATCTATAACACAAAATACATATAATATAATG
>NW_013700957.1:0-580 GCF_000517525.1 Limulus polyphemus | reverse complement strand
GGATTGCGAGTCGAGCGCCCTAACCACCTGGTCATGCCGGGCCAACAGAATGGTAAATCAGACACTAAACGAATATCCGAATCGAACAGGAAATAGCTAGAACATTGGTTCTGTAACTAAAATATAATAGTGTTGAATGTAATACGAGGAAAATACTATGTTAAACATACTATAAGGTGTGTCTAACATAAATATTTCCACTTTAACTAACATCTGTCACATAACAAAACACAGGTAGCAGGGAAGAAGAAGTAATAAATACAGTTAAATATTCTGTAATGTAAACTTGATAAGCCTCGCGAATGTTTAGTAGTAATAATAAAACTTAGAAAGTAAAGCTACGACACTTGTAAATATGGCAAAGAAAATAATTATTTAAAACTAAGGTAACTTAACTAATGACAGAGAACTGTTATATAGCTAGTATTAACTATACGTGACAAGAGTTTAAACTAACGATGGGTAAAACTAAAGGTAGCCAATACACTAAAACAATTCACTATTACCCTTAAACAATATCCAAATAAATGAAAGTTTTGAAAATTTCGTGATATTTTGTATAACAATTAATAATCATTGT
>NW_013700956.1:0-580 GCF_000517525.1 Limulus polyphemus | reverse complement strand
ATAAGAATACCAGACTTCATAGCATAATCCCGTTAGTAGTCTGGTATTGTCTTGTGGACACATCCTCCTCTATAACAATGCCCGACCAAATAGAATTATTTCTTAGTAGCCAGGTTCATTACTGTGGACATTTAACCCTGTATAACAATACCAGACTTCATAGCATAATCCCGTTAGTAGTCTGGTACTGTCTTGTGGACACATCCTCCTCTATAACAATGCCCGACCAAATATAATTATTTCTTAGTAGCCAGGTCCATTACTGTGAACATTTAATCCTGTATAACAATACCAGACTTTACAGCATAATCCCGTTAGTAGTCTGGTACTGTCTTGTGGACACATCCTCCTCTATAACAATACCCGACCAAATAGAATTATTTCTTAGTAGCCAAGTCCATTACTGTGGACATTTAATCCTGTATACAATACCAGACTTTACAGCGTGTCCACAAGACAGTACCAGACTACTAACGGGATTATATCCTCCTCTATAACAATACCCGACCAAATAGAAACAGTAATGACCTGGCTACTAAGAAATAAACAGGATTAAATGTCCATAACAATACCAGACTTT
>NW_013700955.1:0-580 GCF_000517525.1 Limulus polyphemus | reverse complement strand
CTTTACTGTACTTAATATTATCGATAAATAAACTTATAATGTTAACATTCCCCTTTTGTTGTTACTTCTTGTTTCATACAGCATTTGTAGCGACTTGATCACTGAGCTTTGCAAACTGTTTGTCGTCGAGTGAATAATGCACATGGCGGTTATTCTTGGGGAAACATTCTAATTACGCATGCTTATGCAGCAGATTCTTGGTCAGATTCTTTTTTTTTCACCTAATTTTAAAAGTTTAATTCTTCACTTAAAAACGTAAATTTGTACCTAAGACTTAATTTAAACGAGCGTTTTACATATTGTTTACCAGTTCGCTGTCAAAGCACTTTAACAATTAATTAGATTGTACAAAATATAATTTTAAGAATTTTCTTCTTTTTCAGGTTGCTAACCAAGAAAAAACGTTATATTCAACATGAAGATTTTATTCACTGTCGGTAGGTGGCAATGTTTAATTTCGAAAATTTAGTATTAACTGTGATGCAATCAGCCATCTTCAATACTGACGTTTATTTTCGTTATTTACAATTGTACAGAAGCTTTTGTTGGTTAAATGATAACGATTTTTTTTTCTTTAGCT
>NW_013700954.1:0-580 GCF_000517525.1 Limulus polyphemus | reverse complement strand
CTTGAAAAAGAAAGGTCCACCTTTCGAAAGCGCTCGGGTTATAGGGTTTTATGATTTTTGTCATGTTTAAATTTAAATAATAATTATATACGACTTGAAGATTCTTGTTTCCCAAGTAGGCCAGTTGGTGCAAAACACCAATGCTCTGTTTGTTTTAGAGCAGAGCCACATTGGGCTATCTTTGTTACACCAAGCACGGGTATCGAAACACGATTTTTAGCGTCGTAAGTCCGCAGACTTATCACTGTGCCAATGAGGAGGAGGGGGGGCTATTTTATTAACAAATTGGAAGCACTTTGAATCAAAGTTAAATAACGGGCATTTCTTTTTGTATTATATTTTATTTTGTACAAATTTTAACTTTGTATGAATCTTATATAATATACAATAAATATCGCCCCTAGTGGCACAGCGGTATATCTGCGGACTTACAACACTAGAAATCGGATTTCGATACCTGTGGTAGACAGAGCACAGATAGCCCAACGTGTAGCTTTGTGCTTAACTTCAAACAATAATTATTTATTGTTGATTTTTTCAGGATATTTTTGCTGTGATGTATATGGTATATATATATATA
>NW_013700953.1:0-580 GCF_000517525.1 Limulus polyphemus | reverse complement strand
CGTAAGTTTGTTCATTACGTTAAATACTTGACGTGGTTATAGTGAACACACATGTTTGTTCATTACGTTAAATAATTGACGTGGTTATAGTGAACACACATGTTTGTTCATTACGTTAAATACTTGACGTGGTTATAGTGAACACACGTTTGTTCATTACGTTAAATACTTAACGTGGTTATAGTGAACACACATGTTTGTTCATTACGTTAAATACTTGACGTGGTTATAGTGAACACACATGTTTGTTCATTACGTTAAATACTTGACGTGGTTATAGTGAACACACACGTAAGTTTGTTCATTACGTTAAATACTTAAATTTGGACACAGTGAACACGTGTGTCCCTTCCAAAGGATTACATTGCTAATATCTCTTCCATAGGGTTGCATTACTAGTGTCTTTTCTATTTGATTCCATTACTAGTTTCTTCTATGGGATTACATTACTAGTGTTTCTTCTATGATATTACATTACTAGTGTTTCTCCTATAAGATTACATTACTAGTATTTCTCTTATAAGATTACATTACTAGTATTTCTTCTATGATATTACATTACTAGTGTTTCTTCTATGGG
>NW_013700952.1:0-580 GCF_000517525.1 Limulus polyphemus | reverse complement strand
CCTGGGTTACCTCCCAGAAGGACGACAACCATGGGTTCAGTGGACCTGGGTTACCTCCCAGAAGGACGACAACCATGGGCTCAGTGGGCCTGTGATTTAAGGATAGTTTCACACGTCCCGTCTTGAAAACACGTACTATTTTACAAAATTCTGATTTACAAATATTGATATAAACTATTAGAATACAACTAAAACGTAGCCAACTTTAATCCACGCCCTCTTTCTTCTCGCATTGGTCAATACAACTAAAACGTAGCCAACTTTAATCCACGCCCTCTTTCTTCTCGCATTGGTCAATACAAATGAGATTTATAGATGTATTTATTCTTTTTTCTCTCTGGAATTGTTAACTGTATACGAAAGGTTGTTATACAGTTAGTCATGTTTAACAGTCAGCTTCCATTTTTAACGTGAACATTAAGCCGTAAATCAGTCACATATCTTATACAGTTAGTCATGCTTAACAGTCAGCTTCCATTTTTAACGTGAACACTAAGCCGTAAATCAGTCACATATATTATACAGTTAGTCGAGTGACGTTAACAGTCAGCTTTCCATTTTTAACGTGAACACTAAGCCG
>NW_013700951.1:0-580 GCF_000517525.1 Limulus polyphemus | reverse complement strand
CTATTGCAGAGAACCTTAAGAAGACTGTCACAAGGAAGTTTATATCTACTGCAGAGAACCTTAAGAAGACTGTCACAAGGAAGTTTATATCTACTGCAGAGAACCTTAAGAAGACTGTCACAAGTCCTTCAGCTTCTGTCTAAAAAGAAAATCCTTATACAATCTAATCCTTTGTTTTATCAAAGAAGGTCTAATATTCGGCCAAATAGTGCTGAACTGTTAAAGTGCATATATACATATACAGAGAGAGAGGGTAGGACTTTCTCCAACAGATAATTCATTCTGCACACAATAACTTGGATGATTTCACAAAAGTAAAAGCGAGTTTGTGCTAAGTTTTGTGACAGTGATTGTCACCCAATCTTTTTCACTTATCACTTGAACACTTTTTTAAAAAGTCTTATGATTATTTCTCCAGCATCTCTTCTACATGAATAGAGTGAACGAGAGAAGCTATAGTTGTAAAATAGCTCCTTGTGTTGATTCAAACTTGTATCATGTTCTAGTGGTGTTGGGAATTGTTTCATCCATGCATAATAAAACTTGGACGTTTCCAGTTACTCGGTGCTCTTTGAAAGTT
>NW_013700950.1:0-580 GCF_000517525.1 Limulus polyphemus | reverse complement strand
ATATAGAAACCATGTTAAACTATAGAATGATTAAATATAGAAATCATGTTAAACTATAGAATGATTGAATATAGAAACCATGTTAAACTATGGATTGATTGAATATAGAAACCATAGTGAAATGTAGACCGATTAAACACATGGTAAAATATAGTATCCTTCAAAAACAAAAACCCTTGATAAAATATACTATGATTAAACTCACAAAACCATGGTCACATGCTTGGTGATTAAACACAGAAACCATGGTAACGTATAGGATAACTGAACACAAAAACCATGGTAAAATATAGGATAATTTAACACAGAAATAATGATAAAATATAGGATAATTAAACACAGAAACCATGGTAAAATATAAGATAACTGAACACAAAAACCATGGTAAAATATAGGATAACTGAACACAAAAAACATGGTAAAATATAGGATAACTGAACACAAAAACCATGGTAAAATATAGGATAACTGAACACAGAAATAATGATAAAATCTAAGATAATTCAACACAGAAATAATGGTAAAGTATAGGATAATTGAATATAGAAGCCATGGTAAAATACAGGATAACTGAACACAG
>NW_013700949.1:0-580 GCF_000517525.1 Limulus polyphemus | reverse complement strand
GATATCGTTGAGAATGTTTCATCAGAAGTTTTTATTAACATGTATATGTCTTTGTGAATGTTTAATCAGATGTTTTTATTTACCATTTATATATCGTTGTGAATTTTTAATCAGAAGTTTTATTTACCATATATATATATATATATATATCGATCTAAATGTTTAATCACAAGTTTTAATTACCATACATATATAGTTGTAAATTTTTACTCAGAAGTTTTTTACCATATAAATATATCGTTCTGAATATTTAATCACAAGTTTTTATTTACCATATATATATACATATCGTTGTAAATGTTTACTCAGAAGTTTTTATTTACCAAATATATATATATCGATGTGAATTTTTAAACAGAAGTTTTTATTTAACACATATATGTATATCGATTTGAATTTTTAACAGAAGTTTTTATTTACCATATATGTATATAGATATATATATATGTGTATTGTTGTAAATGTTTCCTCAGAAATTTTCATTCACCATATATATATAGTTGTAAATTTTTACTCAGAAGTTTTTTACCATATTTATATCGTTTTGAATTTTTAATCAGAAGTTTTTATTTACCATATA
>NW_013700948.1:0-580 GCF_000517525.1 Limulus polyphemus | reverse complement strand
CAGTACTTATTTGTTCTCTAGATTACGTGACGGTCAGTCGCGGCTGATGGGCAGGGCTTTTACGTGTTAGAACTCAGTCTAAAGAGTACGGTTTTATTCTAAGGATTTTATAAGAGATACTGAACTTTCAAAGACATTTAAGACGGCGTCTCGTGGCAGAAGTTTAAAATCGACCAATTATGAGACAGTTAGCGATTTTTTATTTTATATATTTTCTGACAACTTGGAGAATAAAAACATACTTGTTCTTTCAATCGTAATCCCATATCTAGCTTTGGTGTCGACCGCTTGGAAAACATGTTCGTTGAAGGGGGATTCGAACCATCGACTCTCAGACTGCGAGTCGAGCACCCTAACCATCAGGCCATGCCAGGTCTGTGAATAAGGTATACTCCTGGTGAGATTTACTTAAACCACAGTATTACAACAACAACAACAAAACTCCCAGTAAAAGCTATACCTGGACGTGACATACTTTTTGTCTGACAATTGGCTTTAATTAATGTACTTAAAGAAAATTATCTTTAAAACTAACCATCTGGCGGAGCCGAAATGAAAGTCATGTAACGGCTGATGTAGG
>NW_013700947.1:0-580 GCF_000517525.1 Limulus polyphemus | reverse complement strand
TGTGTAGCGACACTGCCTTATATGTTTTTTCAGCCTTAAATCAATGTGTAGCGACACTGCCTTATATGTTTTTTCAGCCTTAAATCAATGTGTAGCGACACTGCCTTATATGTTTTTTCAGCTTTAAGTCAATGTGTAGCGACACTGCCTTATATGTTTTTTCAGCTTTAAGTCAATGTGTAACCACACTGCCTTGTATGTTTTTTCAGCCTTAAGTCAATGTATAGCGGCACTAACTTATATGTTTTTTTCAGCCTTAAGTCAATGTGTAGCGACACTGCCTTGTATGTTTTTACAGCCTTAAATCAGTGTGTAGCGACACTGCCTTGTATGTTTTTTCAGCCTTAATTCAATGTGTAGCGGCACTGCGTTATATATGTTTTTTTTTCAGCCTTAAGTCAATGTGTAGCGGCACTGCCTTGTATGTTTTTTCAGCCTCAAGTCAATGTGTAGTGGCACTGCCTTATATAGGTTTTTTCAGCCTTAAGTCAATGTCTAGCGGCACTGCCTTGTAAGTTTTTTCAGCCTTAAGTCAATGTGTAGCGACACTGCCTTGTATGTTTTTACAGCCTTAAGTCAG
>NW_013700946.1:0-580 GCF_000517525.1 Limulus polyphemus | reverse complement strand
GGTCTTCAGAATCAAAGATCTGATGTGGGAGACCGCACCATTTCTGAACCAGGTATACTCTTCGCCCATCATGGAAAAATGTCACATATATGGGCAGAAAAACAGAGGAGCACATCCAAGGGGAGAGAACTATGACAGGATAGGGATCCAAACCATGTGATTTTTATGAAACTCAATCCCAGAAAATACAAAAGTGGGTAAAAATAAATGGATGTGCCCCTAGGTGTAGAGTGGCTAGGGCATGACGGACTGTACACAGAAAGTCAGCTACATCCAAAACCCATGCCACTGGGAACCAACATCCACACAAGGTAGGATGAGGATCATACCATCAGTAAGCAACTACAATCTACCACCTGGCTGATGGGTACCAACATACTTGTGGGAGTAGAAAAGAGGATTATACCACTGGCAAGTTGACTACAATCCAAAACCCAGGCAACTGGGAACTGACATCCATGTAGGGGTAGGAAAGAGAATCATACCGGTGGAAAGTCAACTACAATCCAAAACCCAGCCATTTGTTGGGGGGATAGGAAAGAGGATCATACCATCTTCACCTCAAGTTCATGAGGCCAGA
>NW_013700945.1:0-580 GCF_000517525.1 Limulus polyphemus | reverse complement strand
ACACTGGTGCAAGACAGTAACTCCGTAGCATGATATAACCTACATAATTTCATACAGTTTCACACTGGTACAAGCCAGTAACTCCGTAGCATGATATAACCTACATAATTTCATACAGTTTCACACTGGTACAAGACAGAAACTCCGTAGCATGATATAACCTAGAGAATTACGTACAGTTTCACACTAGTACAAGACAGTAACTCCGTAGCATGATATAATCTAGAGAATTACGTACAGTTTCACACTGGTACAAGACAGTAACTCCGTAGCATGATATAATATAGATAATTTCATACAGTTTCACACTGGTACAAGACAGTAACTCCGTAGCATGATATAACATAGAGAGTTACGTGTAGTCTCACACTGGTACAAGACAGTAACTCCGTAGCATGATATAACCTAGAGAGTTACGTATAGTTTCACACTGGTACAATACAGTAACTCCGTATCATGATATAACCTACATAATTACGTACAGTTTCACACTGGTACAAGACAGTAACTCCGTAGCATGATATAATCTAACGTAATTATCACAGTTTCACACTGGTACAAGACAGTAACTCCGTAGCAT
>NW_013700944.1:0-580 GCF_000517525.1 Limulus polyphemus | reverse complement strand
AACATCTGAAAGTTCTCTTATTCTCGTACACAGTAAACCAATGTTCTAACATCTGAAAGTTCTCTTAGTACGAGAATAAGAGAACTTTCAGATGTTAGAACATGGTTTACAGTGTACGAGAATGAGAGAACTTTCAGATGTTAGAACATGGTTTACAGTGTACGAGAATGAGAGAACTTTCAGATGTTAGAACTTGGTTTACTGTGTGCGAGAATAAGAGAACTTTCAGATGTTAGAACATGGTTTACTGTGTACGAGAAACTGTAAACCATGTTCTAACATCTGAAAGTTTGTACGAGAATAAAATAACTTTCAGATGTTAGAACTTGGTTTACTGTGTACGAGAATAAAATAACTTTCAGATGTTAGAACTTGGTTTACAATGTACGAGAATAAGAGAACTGAAAGTTCTCTTATTCTCGTACTCTGTAAACCAAGTTCTAACATTTGAAAGTTCTCTTATTCTCGTACACTGTAAACCATGTTCTAACATCTGAAAGTTCTATTATTCTCGTACATTGTAAACCAAGTTGTGACATCTGAAAGTTCTCTCATTCTCGTACACTGTAAACCAAGTTCT
>NW_013700943.1:0-580 GCF_000517525.1 Limulus polyphemus | reverse complement strand
CCTTCCATTAATTTACAATATGGTTCAAAATCAATTTATGTTCTTGTTTTTCATCTTAGTGCTTACTTCTGTGAAGATTACGGAACTGTGCTTACTTCTGTGAAGATTACGGAACTGTGCTTACTTCTGGGTAGATTACGGAACTCTGCTTACTTCTGGGTAGATTACGGAACTCTGCTTACTTCTGGGAAGATTACGGAACTGTGCTTACTTCTGGGTAGATTACGGAACTGTGCTTACTTCTGCGTAGATTACGGAACTGTGCTTACTTCTGCGTAGATTACGGAACTGTGCTTACTTCTGGGAAGATTACGGAACTGTGCTTACTTCTGGGAAGATTACGGAACTCTGCTTACTTCTGGGAAGATTACGGAACTGTGCTTACTTCTGGGTAGATTACGGAACTAATACAATCGTAATAGCAACAAACTTTACAGAAAAAAAATTAACTAGGAAAAAATATTCTATCTATGCCTTGACTAAAAACTGACACACTTTTAAACGAACTCTCCGTATAACTCCAATCCAATCTACAGCTGTGTATAACTCCAGTCCAATCTTCAGCTGTGTATAACTCCAG
>NW_013700942.1:0-580 GCF_000517525.1 Limulus polyphemus | reverse complement strand
GGGGCATATCTGTCACAAGATTGTCTATTGTTTGTTTGAAGTTAAGCACAATGCTACACAATGGGCTATCTGTGATGTGCCCACCACAGGTATCGAAACCTTGTTTATAGCGTTGTAAGTCTGCAGACATACTGCTGGGGGGCAAGTTATCTGCAGTTTACCGGATTCGCTCCCGACTAACTGGTAAAAAACTATTCTCTTCATCAAGATCATGACATCTTCAAACCAACAGCCCATCTTATCCTCAGTCTATTTACGATACTTTCATTTCAAAGCCGAAAAGGCTCATCACTTACAGCCCCATCAAATAATCGACAATTCGTCAACCCTTCAACCCAAGTGCCACAACACACTACTTTGCGCCTACTTCCGACCAATTTACCCATACAAGCCGAGAAACTTCCATCACTGACCAAGCCACCCAGACTGACTTCCAGGAAATCAAAGATGAAACCACATCAACAAATATTATCACTTTTACCACCCAGTCCCATGCAAGAAGAAAATCCACCCACATTTAATGACATCCACTGCCAACCTTCCTCAACGACTCGGGCCCCCATCGATTTTACACTACCTA
>NW_013700941.1:0-580 GCF_000517525.1 Limulus polyphemus | reverse complement strand
TATTAACCCAGATGTTATACATTATAACACTTGATGGTATAAATTATCTGTCTCTAAACTAGTGACGTCACATCTCATGGTAATATGTGTTACGTTGCATTTCGTGGGAGGATGGAGAGTCCAATCGCTCACGATCCTATTAGTATGAAGACCTGATCCGAACTTTCTCGAAATGAAACTGATAAAGTAGAGGCTGGTATTGTTTACCAGCGTTATAGTTTTGTTATTAACCCAAGTATAGCTTGCCTATTACACAAGTTTAAGTAGTTCTTTTTAGAAGCATATCTAACCTTATACAGCGAGATTTACTTATATTTATGCTCGCTTTCATTGTAATCCGTCGGCGGCTCGGTGATAAATTTTAGGGAATATAACGCTGTATGACATAATGTATTAATATGAATTAGTTATGCCTAAAGCCTTTTAACTAAAGTTTGTTTTTCATTTATTCTTTCACGAAATATCTGTTTTTTCTTAATTTTTAAAGATAGCCTTCAGATCGTAGCAGATATCTCACTATGTTTAAAGATAGTCGTCAGATCGTAGCAGATATCTCACTGTGTTTAAAGGTAGTCGTCAG
>NW_013700940.1:0-580 GCF_000517525.1 Limulus polyphemus | reverse complement strand
TTTGAGTAAGCCTGACTCTTTGTCATTTTAATTTAACATAATCTGATATCAATACATACATATCTATAGCAGTGAAGCTAGATGTTTTGTTCAACAGTAATTAGGACTAACATTACTGTCCCACTCTACCATCTTCTCAGACATTAATGTTTTAAAAAGACCCATTAATTTACTAGTTGTTGTATTTGATCAATATTACAGGAACATGGCAAACAACAAACTAAGTAAGCATAAAATTGTACAATTTAAGTAAACAGCTTACAATAACTCAAATTTAATTAAAATATATATAAGAAATTAAAAAACCATATCAATTCAGCTATAAACAAAAAAAAGTTCTGAGTGCTTAGCTTTCTATCATCTTTACTCTTCAGCATCCTCTCCTAATCCCTCCCAACCTCAGTATAATCTCCAGAAGTCTAGATAAAAGGATGCAGAACACTTTCAAAGTTGATCATTAGATAATACAGAAATTTAATTTTGCCAACAATGACTTTTCCTGAAATAATACTTCACAAATGTTGAAAAAAAAAGAAACACCTCTTTACATTCTTTACCACAAACTTCCTTCCTTCCAGAA
>NW_013700939.1:0-580 GCF_000517525.1 Limulus polyphemus | reverse complement strand
GTTTATAAACTATAGTAACATGATTATAAACTATAGTAACATGTTTATAAGCTATAGTAACATGGTTATAAGCTATAGTAACACGATTATAAACTATAGTAACACGATTATAAACTATAGTAACATGATTATAAACAATAGTAACACGATTATAAACTATAGTAACATGATTATAAACTATAGTAACATGATTATAAACTATAGTAACATGTTTATAAGCTATAGTAACATGATTATAAACTACAGTAACATGATTATAAACTATAGTAACACGATTATAATATATAGTAACATGATTATAAACTATAGTAACAGGGTTATAAACTATAGTAACATGATTATAAACTATAGTAACATGATTAAATGCTATAGTAACATGATTATAAACTATAGTAACATGATTATAAACTATAGTAACACGATTATAATCTATAGTAACATGATTATAAACTATAGTAACAGGATTATAAACTATAGTAACATGTTTATAAACTATAGTAACACGATTATAAACTATAGTAACATGTTTATAAACTATAGTAACACGATTATAAACTATAATAACACGATTATAAACTAT
>NW_013700938.1:0-580 GCF_000517525.1 Limulus polyphemus | reverse complement strand
ACAGTATGATCCGTTAGTACACACCAAATCACGTAAAGATTCAATGAAGAATAGACACCTTTTACAACATCCCTTGTAAATATGGATTCCAATACGTTATAGAAATAAACTTACTAAAGTCAAGACTCTTGAGCAAAATAAATGTAGAAAAGTTTGCGATGTTAAGAAAACATGTAGGTTAAAAAAAATTTTCAAAAACAATTAAACTCTATAATCCAAGGATTTTCGAAAGGTAGACCGTTCTTCAGAGGTAAGCCAATCGATATGAATGTCGCGAAAAGTAAGGTTTTAAAATTAACCCTTGTTTTATTATAGAATTTACTTCTGGTTAAAAATAGATTGGACATAGACTTTTTCCAATATAAAAAAAAAATCATTTTGGGGGTTGGGACCGTTTTACTTGAAGACTGATAAAATGGCTCCCAGCTAACTCGTAACAACTTCAATTTAAAATAAATGCTGCATTTAGAAATGTATTTATACAAGTTAAATCACCATTTAAATGTTCCCTGAAAAGATTGGAAAGGCCGTGTAACTCGAAGATTATTGCTGCATTTAGAAATGTATTTATACAAGTTAA
>NW_013700937.1:0-580 GCF_000517525.1 Limulus polyphemus | reverse complement strand
CCTAGGAAACAAAAGTTACGTGTTGTGATCCTAGGTAAAAAAAAGTCTAAGTCTTTTGATCCTGAAAAAAATGGCTAACTGTTGTTATCCTGATAACAAAGGCTAACTGTTGTGATCCTGGTAACAAAGGCTAACTGTTGTGATCCTGGTAACAAAGGCTAAGAGTTGTGATCTTAGTAAGAGAGGCTCGACAACTCATCAAAGAAATATCACTTACTTGATCAAGCTTTAGACCTGGACAAACCACGATAGGGATTAGAGCTGGCATGACCTTTGTGGCCAATAAATTTACAGTGAGACCGTACCTTTTATCTCCTAACATGTGCTTGTATATCCCTAAATTTGAAAGAGACAGAGAAATAAACGTTATAATGGTAAACGTGAAAGTAATGCAAAAGTTCTTTGTAAGAGTTGATTTCACAAATAGTACAGTTTTTTGCTTACATGATATTAATTACTAAGAAGACTGATTAAGTAATGAAGTAAAAATAAGCGAAGTTTAAACTCCCAAGTGACAGTTATACGTTCGAAATTTCACATTTGTCATATAAGTTGCCTAAGCCTACTTACATCAACTGAC
>NW_013700936.1:0-580 GCF_000517525.1 Limulus polyphemus | reverse complement strand
CTAGAAATGTTGTACGTGGTGACGTCTAAAAATAGAATCCGTTACTGATCTAGCTAGTCCAATAAGAACTGATAACTGTAGGAACTACCTAAACGAATCCGTTACTGATCTAGCTAGTCCAATAAGAACTGATAACTGTAGGAACTACCTAAACGAATCCGTTACTGATCTAGCTAGTCCAATAAGAACTGATAACTATAGGAACTACCTAAACGAATCAGTTACTGATCTAGTTAGTCCAATAAGAACTGATAACTGTAGGAACTGCCTAAACGAATCCGTTACTGATCTAGCTAGTCCAATAAGAACTGATAACTGTAGGAACTACCTAAACGAATCAGTTACTGATCTAGTTAGTCCAATAAGAACTGATAACTGTAGGAACTACCTAAACGAATCCGTTATGATTTGATATAGAGGCGGGTTATGATTTGTTATAGAGGCAGGTTATGATTTGATATAAGGGTGGGTTATGATTTGATATAGAGGCGGGTTATGATTTGATATAGAGGCGGGTTATGAGTTGATTTAGAGGCGGGTTATGAGTTGATATAGAGGCGGGTTATGATTTGATATAGAG
>NW_013700935.1:0-580 GCF_000517525.1 Limulus polyphemus | reverse complement strand
ATATCAATATATCTCTTGAACCTATAACAAGACACTTTAGTAAACAGGAACACATATCAATATATCTCTTGAACCTATAACAAGACACTTTAGAAACAGGAACACATATCAATATATCTCTTGAACCTATAACAAGACACTTTAGAAACAGGAACACATATCAATATATCTCTTGAACCTATAACAAGACACTTTAGAAACAGGAACACATATCAATATATTCTCCGAGTCAAAAATATGTCACTTTAAAGACATGAAGAAACACGAGTATTTAACACAAAGAACATAAAGTATTTCGGGTCCTTTAATTCTAAGAAACCTCCAGGTCAAGACGGCGTTTCTTTACAAAACTAGCTAAAAACTAGTGTTTCTGTACAAAACTAGCTAGAAACTAGTTTATTTACAAAACTAGCTTGAAACTAGTGTTTCTTTACAAAAAATAGCTAGAAACTAGTGTTTCTTTACAAAACTAGCTAGAAACTAGTGTTTCTTTACAAAACTAGCTAGAAACTAGTGTTTTTGTACAAAACTAGCTTGAAACTAGTGTTTCTGTCCAAAACTAGCTAGAAGCTATTGTTTC
>NW_013700934.1:0-580 GCF_000517525.1 Limulus polyphemus | reverse complement strand
GTAAGTATTACTGGTCTATATCTTATTGCTAGTTAAAGCCGTAAGTGTTACTGGTCTATATCTTATTGCTAGTTAAAGCCGTAAGTATTACTGGTTTATATCTTATGGTATTGCTAGTTACAACCGTAAGTATTACTGGTCTATATCTTATGGTATTGCTAGTTACAGCCGTAAGTATTACTGGTCTATATCTTATTGCTAGTTAAAGCCGTAAGTGTTACTGGTCTATATCTTATTGCTAGTTAAAGCCGTAAGTATTACTGGTCTATATCTTATGGTATTGCTAGTTACAGCCGTAAGTGTTACTGGTTTATATCTTATTGCTAGTTACAGCCGTAAGTGTTACTGGTTTATATCTTATTGCTAGTTACAGCCGTAAGTGTTACTGGTTTATATCTTATTGCTAGTTACAGCCGTAAGTATTACTGGTCTATATCTTATTGCTAGTTACAGCCGTAAGTATTACTGGTCTATATCTTATTGCTAGTTACAGCCGTAAGTATTACTGGTCTATATCTTATTGCTAGTTAAAGCCGTAAGTGTTACTGGTTTATATCTTATGGTATTGCTAGTTACAGCC
>NW_013700933.1:0-580 GCF_000517525.1 Limulus polyphemus | reverse complement strand
TTACTGACGGTCCAGACCGTGAGTTTAACTCTCTCTTTTTTCGATAAATCTTTATATTTTATCTGTTATTTGTTCTATTCTTACTCAGTACAGACTAGATCAATTTGACCGATCTCGTAACCACCATAAAAATACAAAATAAATCAAAATTGTCATTTGTTCTTTCTAATATTTCTTTACACTAAATACTTTAAAACTTCTCAACCATGTACAGCTGTTTATAATTAAATTTCATTGTTTTATTGCTTTTTTGGCTGTGATTTTTAAAATTCCCACCATAAGAAATATCAAAATATGCGGTAACATGAAGCAAATGTTACACTAACCGAGTTGCATAAAGCTCGTGTTACTCGTGAGCTTTTAGTCCTAGCAAGTGTAACTCGTTTGCAAATTTTATTATTATTATCATTATATTTATTTATTTTACATAATTTAGCCTTATCAAGCCTAAACGTTTGTAAGTTTTACATTTTTAGTTACTTCTATAATAATAAATAAAGAATAGATAACAAAAACAAGAAATATATCACTCACCTGTGTAGTCTTTACATCAATGCTACTAATCCACAAAATAATTTTT
>NW_013700932.1:0-580 GCF_000517525.1 Limulus polyphemus | reverse complement strand
CAGTGACTGAATTATGGTACTAATAATGTAGTTATCATAGAAATATACTCCAAGAAGTATCTTGTAAAGTACCAACCTGGACTGAATTATGGTACTGACGTAGTTATCATAGAAAATACTCCAAGAAGTATATTGTAAAGTACCAACAGTGACTGAATTATGGTACTAATGTACGACAATTTCAACTATTACATCTTGTCCTTACAACACTTTTAAAAGTAGACGATATTTGTACATGACAATCTCAACTTATTTCATCTTGGTCATACTATAAGTTCTTTACTGAGAAGTAATCACTGATAAAATCAATACTTTCTAAACTGTTGAAGATTCTTTGAGAAATAACTACGACAAAATCAATATTTTCTAAAAGACAAAAGACTCTCGACTAGGGAAAAATATCCCAAGTGAATGAAAACTTTCATTTTTGTAAAAGACAAAATGACAATTCGTTGTCGAGGGATAACCATCGACTTCATATCAGATGTCTGAATCAAAACTTTCTCTAGAAATCAATCAGCATTGTTCATAGAAAATCACGTATCCAGTTCAATACAGACGAGGTACTTAAGGAAACCCC
>NW_013700931.1:0-580 GCF_000517525.1 Limulus polyphemus | reverse complement strand
TAAATTATGTTCTTCTTACGGGTGTGGGGGGGGGGATGCTGAAACCCTTCTTATTAAAACATTATGTGAGAAATACTTCTATAGCATTTCAAAATTTAATCTATGTTTGGCATCGTATATGTTCTAAAAATTCTGTTGCGTAAACCATATAAATGTATTATTGCACGTACAGTTCTTTTTATAAAGTTGTTTGAATATTTCCCAAGAAATTAAACATTTCATAGTCAAATAAATAATGTACGTATATATATATAGGACTTTTAGATATACCAGAAATTAGTGAGTTATCATTGTCATTAAACATAGTATAATAGACTTAGTTACATCAATATTCCTCCTGTAAACATAGTATAATGGACTTAGTTACGTCAATATTCCTCCTGTAAACATAGTATGATAGACTTAGTTATGTCAATATTCCTCCTGTAAACATAGTATGATAGACTTAGTTACGTCAATATTCCTTCTGTAAACATAGTATGATAGACTTAGTTACGTCAATATTCCTCCTGTAAACATAGTATAATAGACTTAGTTACGTCAACATTCCTCCTGTAAACATAGTATAATAGACTTAGTT
>NW_013700930.1:0-580 GCF_000517525.1 Limulus polyphemus | reverse complement strand
AATACACTGGAAAAAATATATAGACTAAACAATTCTCAAGTTCTTGCTTAGCTATTTTTGGGCAAGTTCATGCTAGTCATAGCAGCATAACTAATATTTTAAAATTATTATTGATAACTTTTTTGATCAATTCTGATATTTCAGGAATATATGTGTGTTTGTATGTATGTGTCAGTATATATATATATATATATCTTATATTTTGCTGAGCAAACAAAATAGCATGTGGCTTTTGACAAGGTATGGTGAAGGTGCTTAAATACCCACCTGTATGCTTTCAAATTATTTTGTTTTGTTAAATTATTCCAAAAAAATTTGTAACTTAAAATTAACTTTATGGAATCATTATGATAACAGAATATTGAAGCCAATAATTACCAGTTACACTGTATTATCACTTATTATTATAGGCCTATTAGTATTACTAGTATTAGTCTTACATCAGTTGTGGGAAAAGTTTTGGAATGTCTGATGAAAGATGCTTTGCAAAGTCATTTAATAAAGCTTAGAATTTTATTGGTTAGTCAACATGGTTTCCCTAAGGGAAAATCTTGCCTTACAAGTCTTTTAACATTCTTTG
>NW_013700929.1:0-580 GCF_000517525.1 Limulus polyphemus | reverse complement strand
GTGGTGATGACTAGCTGCCTTCCCTCTAGTCTTACACTGCTAAATTAGGGACGGCTAGCGCAGATAGCCCTCGTGTAGCTTTGCGCGAAATTCAAAAACAAACAATAATATTTGAGCATGATTTTCTTTTTTTGTATGGCTTAAAATAGTCAAATAATCAAGTTTATTTGTTTTACATTCGGTACACTAAATTTCATGTCGTAAATCTCATAAATTATTATGTACATGTATAACTGAACAAGTCCTATGGAACATCAAGGACAGACATTTTAAACATTCAATAAAACTGCAGTTGTTAAAAATGGTACTTGCCCTGGTGTCACAAACTGTTAACCATGTTTTAGAGATTATTAAATTCTAATACTCACATATAAAAAAAAATAATTATTTTAAATACTGTAAAAAATTGCAATATTTATTTATGTTTAAAACACGACACACAAAGTTCTTGTAACTTTGATTTTATTGTTCAAAATCTGTACTTTAAAAAGTAAAGTCTTTTTCGTTTTAGAGGAAAATAGAGCAGTTAATTTATTCGATAAATGAAACTATACTATAATTTTTACAGCACAATACTTAT
>NW_013700928.1:0-580 GCF_000517525.1 Limulus polyphemus | reverse complement strand
GGCGAACCAACAAGGGAGTATTCTTGAACTAACCTGGCGAACCAACAAGGGAGTATTCTTGAACTAACCTGGCGAACCAACAAGGGAGTATTCTTGAACTAACCTGGCGAACCAACAAGGTAGTATTCTTGAATTAATCTGGCGAACCAATAAGGTAGTATTCTTGAATTAATCTGGCGAACCGATAAGGTAGTATTCTTGGATTAGATTCAACACAACGATGGTGTTGTTTTTAACTTGTGTTATGACCATTCAACACCAGACTGTGTTCTCTCAACACAAATATTTTTGGCTTGTATTTTCAGTGTATTAGGTATTATACAGGAGAAAGAAATACGAAAAAAGATACCTTGTTCTACATCAGATTACATGTAGAATATTTTAACCTTCATTAGGGTTAGGATTACACGAGAGAAATTATCTTCCTGATAGTTTAAAACATTCTACAAAAATCTTATACAAAAATTTTGAATTTCGTATTTGCTGCACGAAAAAACAGAAACTACATTATAATCGCAGGGTATTACAAGTTAGCTGTAACATTGTTTAAACACTCACATTGAAGTTTAGAGATCTTTAC
>NW_013700927.1:0-580 GCF_000517525.1 Limulus polyphemus | reverse complement strand
ACATTGTTTACTATAAGCATTGTAGATTGAAAGATACATTTATTTCACAAACAAAATTTGCGCGGGTTTTGTATCCAAAGTTTTCAAAAAAGTATTGTAATATTTAATTTGTTAGATATTCAGGACAGACTAATATAAGTGTTATAGAGAATATGTCTGACTCTATTACCTGTTCCATTTTAATAAGTTATGCTATAATAGTAAATGTAAACTGACTTTCAAAATAATGAATGACTTATCCAGTTTTAAAGTCAGTTAGATTTTTTTAAGTTAATGTTTTACAGAAACAATCGTGATAAATTGCTTGATTCTAGAATATTCTTTTTAAACCTTTTATCTTATTAAATAATATATAACCATTTTTACCTTTAAGCCTTTGATTATAAGTTTGTTTTGTAAACAGTTAAATACAAAAACTAAGCGTTAAAATAAATACATTCTAGTTTTCCCCGCCGATCCGTTTTCTACAAACGTTCCTGAATATTCAATACCGTTTATTAGTGAAACATTCTATTCTTTATCGAAGTTTTATCATAAACATTAAACTATTGCATCTTTGATAACTCTTTAAACTATTTAG
>NW_013700926.1:0-580 GCF_000517525.1 Limulus polyphemus | reverse complement strand
TGAAACACATCCAGGTACTAATGAAACACATCCAGGTACCAATGAAACACATCCGGGTACTAATGAAACACATCCAGGTACTAATGAAACTAATCTAGGTACTAATGAAACACATCCAGGTACTAATGAAACACATCTAGGTACTAATGAAACTAATCTAGGTACTAATAAGACACATCAAGGTACTAATGAAACACATCCAGGTACCAATGAAACTCATCCAGGTAATCATGAAACACATCCGGGTACTAATGAAACACATCCAGGTACTAATGAAACTAATCTAGGTACTAATGAAACACATCCAGGTACTAATGAAACACATCTAGGTACTAATGAAACTAATCTAGGTACTAATGAGACACATCTAGGTACTAATGAAACACATCCAGGTACTAATGAAACTAATCTAGGTACTAATGAAACACATCCAGGTACTAATGAAACACATCTAGGTACTAATGAAACTAATCTAGGTACTAATGAGACACATCTAGGTACTAATGAAACACATCCAGGTACTAATGAAACACATCCAGGTACCAATGAAAAACATCCAGGTACCAATGAAAAACATCCA
>NW_013700925.1:0-580 GCF_000517525.1 Limulus polyphemus | reverse complement strand
AACGTTTTGTGGAAAATCTGTACGTGATAAGAAAAATGAATATCATTTTCGGATTCAGTGTACAGGAATTACTATGGAACATATAAAAATTTCAAGACAATAAAACCAACGCAGGCCTGTGTTATCATATTCTACTGAATTTCTTAATACTCTCTGCCAAAAGATGACCTATCTGACTATAAATATTACTGTTATTGCTTGTTCGAAGACAAAAAACAGTGTACAGTTTAAGGCTACTGAAGCTCTTACTGATGTTTGTGTAGAGACTCAACTGTCTGACTATAAATATTACCTGTTAAAAGAATAAAAAGTAATCTATAGTTTGATGTTATTGGAAGTGCATTAAAGCTCAAATAATACTAATTACTTATGTTTTATAGAATTCACACTTATTGAAGCAATAACCACCTGATTCTAAGTACTCACACTCTCTCAAATTCTATCAAATTAGTATCTTTATTGCAGCAGTGCTTCTTTAAATACAGGATTTCTAGAATAATAAAAATAATTCTAATTGCTCGCACCGAAATCTGTAAGTCCACTTATCTTAGTCCTAACATCAGTTAAGCCTTTATTAAGT
>NW_013700923.1:0-580 GCF_000517525.1 Limulus polyphemus | reverse complement strand
CCAAAATAACTTATGATCATGGCCACAAATATCATTAATAGTGAGAGAACCAGACTGACGATTCGGTACGGTTCTGGTTTTATAACGTTAAGTATTTTTTAGTCAGAGTGGCATACAGGATACGTAATAATGGATGTCTTAGAGTTACATCCTTTTAAGTCCCGTGGAGTGTCCTTCTGAACTGACAGTCCATCTGGAAAGGATGAAATGTGGACGACGTTTCGATACTGTATCAACCAGATTGAATCTTTTCCAAGCAGACTTGCCATTCAAAACGTACCACAAACCAACCTCCGCCTATCATGCCTAACAAATAATGTTTTAATTTTAATCGAGATAGTTAGTTTATAGTCTTGATCAGAAGTTCTTAAAATTTGCTATAAAGTGTTAGTAACACTTACTGATAGTTTAGTAAGTACAGATAAAGTTTTAGTAACACTTACTGCAAGCTTTATAGCTACAAATAAAGTGTTAGTAACACTTACTGATAGTTTAGTAAGTACAGATAAAGTTTTAGTAACACTTACTGCAAGCTTTATAGCTACAAATAAAGTGTTAGTAACACTTACTGATAGTTTAG
>NW_013700922.1:0-580 GCF_000517525.1 Limulus polyphemus | reverse complement strand
ACAACGGTTCCAATAATGAAGGTTTGTGTATTCCTTGGTTAAACTGGTTATGTACGTTGTTCTGGTTGTACATACAACGGTTCTAATAATGAAGGTTTGTATATTCCTTGGTTAAACTGGTTATGTACGTTGTTCTGGTTGTACATACATCAAACATATAATCATCTAATATATGACCAACAATACCATAAAATAGATATTCATCTAATATATGACCAACAATACAATCAGATATTCATCTAATATACGACCAACAATACAATCAAACAGATATTCATCTAATACATGACCAAAAATACAATCAGATATTCATCTAATATATGACCAACAATACAATTAGATATTCATCTAATATATGACCAACAATACAATCAAACAGATATTCATCTAATATACGACCAACAATACCATCAAACAGATATTTTTATAACATACGACCAATAATACCATCAAACACATATTTATATAACATACGACCAACAATACCATCAAACAGATGTTCATCTAATATACGATCAATAATACCACCAAACACATATTTATATAACATACGACCAACAATACCATCAAACAGATGTTC
>NW_013700921.1:0-581 GCF_000517525.1 Limulus polyphemus | reverse complement strand
AAAGAGGAAGAAATGTATTATTTTGTTATGTTTTATTTCTTAACTTACATAATAATTGCATGCATGTGCTTATTATTAAAACAAACTATAATTTGTTGTTTTTTCTAATTATAATGATATTCTGCTTTTAAAAAGGGAAACCATAAATGTTCTTTGAAGCCACATGTGTCTTTTGAAGAGTTACAGAAAATGAACTGGCCAGATTTAAAGCACTGTCGATATCATGATGTATAGTAAGTATAAACCTTCTGTTTTGAAGAGTTACAGAAAATGAACTGGCCAGATTTAAAGCACTGTCGATATCATGATGTATAGTAAGTATAAACCTTCTGTTTTGAAGAGTTATAGAAAATAAACTGACCAGATTTAAAACACTGTACAATGTATGAATTGATATGTTTATTTACAGTTTGTTATGATGATATTTCATACTACTGAGGAGTTGAAGAAGCATAGTCTTGAAAAAAAAAGTCTATTTTTAATTATATTTGAAACATCTTGGACAAAATAAGAAATTTAGTAAACCAAAAATTTTATATTATGTGTTATGTTGATAAGATTGAATTTATTCTTAAATGAAA
>NW_013700920.1:0-581 GCF_000517525.1 Limulus polyphemus | reverse complement strand
GGAGTCATACCAAATACTTAGCTATCAATGCTTCAGTGCAATTCCAATGGACTTAGTGTTTTTGATCTGTTCAGATGTGGTCTTTAAGGTTCTGGAAGGATTTTCTAGATGAATAGTCCCAGACTGACGTCGTCATACTTCACAGAAACGTGTTACCACGGAAACTGCGGTATTGGGTAACAGCGCGTAATAATGGTCATCAGGCTGAGCGCTATCGACTATGAAGTGAAAGCTCTAAGGTTAACACAATAGATGTCATGTTCAACCTTAAAAATACCAAAATAGTTTTAACTGAGTTGTATAAGAATAACAAAATTTATTGCTTTCAATACTATTGAAAGTATATTTGTTTTATATAACTTCCACCTCCTTTAGGCTCAATGTTATATTGTCCTTAAAGTGGACATGCAATAAAACTGTTACATGATAGAAGTAGTACTGTTAGTAGTCAAACAGTTACATGATAGAAGTAGTACTGTTAGTAGTCAAACTGTTACATGATAGAAATAGTACTGTTAGTAGTCAAACAGTTACATGATAGAAGTAGTACTGTTAGTAGTCAAACCGTTACATGATAGAAG
>NW_013700919.1:0-581 GCF_000517525.1 Limulus polyphemus | reverse complement strand
CTCATTTTTTTCGACTAACCCTGAAGAAGAAGCAAATTTTTAGTTTTTGTGAAATTAAAATATATTGGTAATAGAAGTTTTGTTTGCTAATCACCTGAGTTATGCAGAAAAGCAGGTTTGTCAGGCGGAATGTTCCAAAGTAGAAATGAATAATTCTTCCTTTTCACATGATCAAAGTGAAAGAATAAATAATGACGTGACCAATAAGGACAAATAAAATATGGATGTCACACTTTTCGACGTGGAAGCGATGGTAATTTTGACGGTATACTAAACATGTTGTCGTCCCATATTTAAAAGGATAATTTCTATCTTGTCAGACCTAGTCGTTATCTTTATAATGGTAATTTCTATCTTGTCAGGCCTAGTCGTTATCTTTACAATGATAATTTTTATCTTGTCAAGGCTAGTCGTTATCTTTACAAGGATAATTTTTATCTTGTCAGACCTAGTCGATATGTTTAATAGGATAATTTCTATCTTGTCAGGGCTAGTCGTTATCTTTACAATGATAATTTTTATCTTGTCAAGGCTAGTCGTTATCTTTACAAGGATAATTTTTATCTTGTCAGGCCTAGTCG
>NW_013700918.1:0-581 GCF_000517525.1 Limulus polyphemus | reverse complement strand
ATTTGGTGAAATTGTTTACAAATATTAAGGTGTAAAGTAGTTTTTTCTAACAGTAACATGCAAATCTTTATTGTATTTGTGGAAAATAAATATAAGTAAAAGATTTTGAAATTCAATAAGAATATTTTGATTTTTGTAAATCACTGTAAAATTTCTTATTTGAATTTAGTAAATAAAGTTTTAAAAAATCCAGAATTTTATAAGATTTGAATGTGAAGGTATAAGAAATGCAAGTTTATAATGTGAGAATTTGTTTTAATTTCCTTGATAAAAAAAATACTTTTTCTGGATCTTTTTCTTTCAGCTATTTTGGGCCTTCACAGTATGATGAACCAAGATCAATACCATGCCTCTCTTTTGAATAAGGGCCAGAAAATTGGTGACAAATTTGAAAGTATGTAACTATATTTGTCTGTGAACATGACAGTATTGTACTTTTTGCTCAGAAATATATATATATATTTCATGAAACAAAATGGTATTGATGTTATATAGATGTAATGTAGCATAGCTCATTGTATTTGTAACATTTATCTTATATAGATGTAATGTAGCATAGCTCATCGTATTTGTAACATTTA
>NW_013700917.1:0-581 GCF_000517525.1 Limulus polyphemus | reverse complement strand
GTCTACAGCGCATTGTTTCTGCGTTGATTTGAGTCTAAAGTGCATTAGCCTGATTTGGTTTGAATTTAGCGTTTTATTTCATTGTCAAATGAACCAATTTTTTATTCAATTAAATGACGCGAGGTATACATGACCCCCCCCCCCCTAAATATGTGGCGTGAGTAAAACTACGTTTCATTAATTATAAGCTTTCTATTTTTATATGTTATTGAATGTTTTTTTTAATGAAAAGTCGACGATGAATTAATGAGGTCATGTTGCGTTTTTTTTTATAATTAATTCAATTAAAGAACCAATTTCAACCAAAGCTGTTATAGACGCTACTGATGTGCCAACTGGATGTCATTTAAAAAAAATCTATCCTTGCTCTGGATGTGAAAAATGTTGCTTTCGTGCGCCACGTCATATGGTTTTAATTATTTGACCAAATTTGTTAAACTGGTTCTAAACATCCCGAAGAAGAAGACTGAGATATTCACGGTTCAAAAACAAGATTAAGATAATTATTTTTTCCTGTCCCAGACTTCATTAGTCTTTTGTGTGTGTGTGTGTATTTTTTATCATTGATAAGACAAGTGAGG
>NW_013700916.1:0-581 GCF_000517525.1 Limulus polyphemus | reverse complement strand
TGGCAGTTTCAAGCTTAAGCTTAGAGAACTGAATTACTTTGTGGTAGTTTACAAGCTAATAGAACTGAATTACTTTGACTGTGATAGTTTACAAGCTTAGAGAACTGAATTACTTTGACTGTGGCAGTTTCAAGCTTAAGCTTAGAGAACTGAATTACTTTGTGGTAGTTTACAAGCTTAGAGAACTTAAATACTTTGTGGTAGTTTACAAGCTTAGAGAACTTAAATACTTTGACTGTGGTAGTTTACAAGCTAATAGAACTGAATTATTTTGACTATGGTAGTTTACAAGCTAATAGAACTGAATTACTTTGACTGTGGTAGTTTTCAAGCTTAGAGAAATAAGTTACTTTGACTGTGGTAGTTTACAAGCTTAGAGAACTGAATTACTTTGACTGTGATTGTTTACAAGCTTAGAGAACTGAATTACTTTGACTGTGGCAGTTTACAAGCTTAGAGAACTGAATTACTTTGACTGTGGTAGTTTACAAGCTTAGAGAACTGAATTATATTGATTGTGGTAGTTTACAAGCTAATAGAACTGAATTATATTGACTGTGGTAGTTTACAAGCTAATAGAA
>NW_013700915.1:0-581 GCF_000517525.1 Limulus polyphemus | reverse complement strand
TACTAACTGGTAAAACAGAGAATCCCTGTGATTTAGTGGTCATCTCTTCACTACTAACTGGTAAAACAGAGAATCCCTGTGATTTAGTGGTCATCTCTTCACTACTAACTAGTAAAACAGAGAATCCCTGTGATTTAGTGGTCATCTCTTCACTACTAACTGGTAAAACAGAGAATCTCTGTGATTTAGTGGTCATCTCTTCACTCCTAACTGGTAAAACAGAGAATCACTATGATATAATGATCATGGATTGGAGGATGTATTGAGTAATCTGTTTCACTCAGCTATCCTCTTTCTGAAACAAGGATTCTTAGCTGTATGAAAACAAGATATTCAGTCTAGCATAAATTTAGCATCAGATGTCATACAAGGAAATATTTTTGTTGAGGCTAGAAAACAATGAGTAATGAAAGAAGCTCATAACTTGACTCAAAATGACAAACAATTGATAAAGCAAACTATTTTTCTTTTAATTACTCAAATTAAGATAGGAAGAACATTGAATCCAGGCTTCATCGACAGATAATCATGACCTTCCTACTACATCAGAAGTTATATCAATAAATAGAGTCTTAGATATC
>NW_013700914.1:0-581 GCF_000517525.1 Limulus polyphemus | reverse complement strand
AAACAATCAAACAAACAATTTATCAAAGCAGCTTAAAAGAAAAATTACAATCTGAGTAAATTAGATACTTAAGTAACGTTTTGGTTTGGCATAAAGTTGTTCCATAAGCCCAAACTTCAAAACACAAACAATTATTTTACATGTCTTATAACGTAGCAAAAATGTTTGTGTAGATAAAGACACTGTACACTGTGGACAGATGGCATTAGTTGATAGACTTACGAAGCACGAAGTTTTCACGAATCAAAACATTGACACTGTCTTTGTTTACAGGTCCAAAAATCGCGCGTTATTTTAGTGTACAAGACATCTAAGCACATATAATCTTTTTTCTAATTAAACACGTGCAAAATCAACTTTTTCATGAATTTGTTGAATGTAAAGATTTCGAGAATCTACTCGTGGTATTCAGAACTACGTCGTTCACTTGCAACAAAACAGGAAATGCTTATCTTATACTTTAACGACTGACAAAGATAATATTGAATTTGAGCTTACATCCAAAGGCATCATTCGCGCAAAGTTGTTTTTATGTTTACATGCGTTGTGGTTAAAATGTAGGAGTTGTCTTGTCAGTGTTT
>NW_013700913.1:0-581 GCF_000517525.1 Limulus polyphemus | reverse complement strand
TGTTCAATAAACCCACACTAATACAGTTGTCATGTATATAACAACTGTATTTTAATGAAACTTAGATTCTCCTACCAGATGTTGGCAATGTTCAATAAACCCACACTAATACAGTTGTCATGTATATAACAACTGTATTTTAATGAAACTTAGATTTTCCTACCACATGTTGGCAATGTTCAATAAACCCACACTAATAGAGTTGTCATGTATATAAAAAATACAGTTGTTATATACATGACAATTGTATTAGTGTGGGTTTATTGAACATTGCCAACATATGGTAGGAGAATCTAAGTTTCATTAAAATACAGTTGTTATATACATGACAACTCTATTAGTGTGGGTTTATTGAACATTGCCAACATGTGGTAGGAGAATCCAAGTTTCATTAAAATACAGTTGAATGGGTTTATTGAACATTGCCAACATCTGGTAGGAGAATCTAAGTTTCGTACTAATACAGTTGTCACGTATATAACAACTGTATTTTAATGAAACTTAGATTCTCCTACCACATGTTGGCAATGTTCAATAAACCCACACTAATACAGTTGTCATGTATATAACAACTGTATTTT
>NW_013700912.1:0-581 GCF_000517525.1 Limulus polyphemus | reverse complement strand
GTGGAAAACTTAGCCTCCTTTACATACATATTTATATATGTCGCTGATTATTGTGGAAAACTTAGCCTCCTTTACATACATATTTATATATGTCGCTGATTATTCCAGTCGCAATAAAGAAAGGAGGCCAAGTATTTCCAAGTTTTTCTTAACTTGCCAGTTTTAACATTATATTTTTAAAGGATTTCCCCCTTTATATAACGTGGCTCTTGTTATATCACATCATTACAGGCCTCTTTATTCTAACTTGGCTGTTTTTGCACAGGTAAAGTATTTTGATCAGATGTATACATGAAAAATTCAACATTCACTGTGATTGAATATCGCTTTCCTTTACAACCTCTCAAGTCGGTTTAAAGGAAAGGCAATGTTGATGAATGCCATTTTCCTTTGATGTTATTATGGATAAATATGACTATTGTTTTAACCTGAAGCTATTAAACATGACTATTGTTTTCCACTTGTATAATAACCATTATGCTGTTTGGGTAGGAATTGTTTTATTGCTATTCAGATCATATCATGGAAGAGTTTAAAATATTCTTTGTGATTTTTTGCCATTTCTGGGGCTTGTCCCCCCC
>NW_013700911.1:0-581 GCF_000517525.1 Limulus polyphemus | reverse complement strand
TTACAACAACTTGGACTTCGTTTTAAACACGAAGATGTAAACTTATTTGAACTATGTCTTAATTCTGTATATGTTTTAGATACTTGCAAGGATGGGACGTAAGTAGAATTATTAATGGAAGATATCGTTTGTGATGAGTAATGACAATCGTAAAATGTAAAAATAATTGGTTTTCATGCAGTTATTTTGTATATAGTTTTAGAAGGATTGTTGTCTTATTTTTAAACATTATATTTATTAGAGATATAGTATAGTTAAATGCTGATTCCACTTGTGTGAGCAACGTTTCTATATAAAAAATATACAGGAAACAGTATATATATATATAGATATATATAAATACACCCTGTTATATTACCTTTATTCGTCAGCTAAATCAGAGATAAAATAAATTGACTATTGGCATTAAATAAAATTCATACTAAATAGAAATTATGTTTAAGTGATTGCAACTTTTGGGATTTATTATAGTGCAGTGAGTGATATGACAAATGTTTCTTGAATAAATTTGCACAGTCAAGCTACTTGTATCCACAAGACATAAACACGCCGTTGTTCGCCAGTGATTGATTCCCGAACTG
>NW_013700910.1:0-581 GCF_000517525.1 Limulus polyphemus | reverse complement strand
ATGTGTACTGTTACGAGTTTAAAGCTATTTAACAGATGTGTACTGTTACGAGTTTAAAGCTATTTCAAATAAACAAATGTAATTTCATGTTACAATTTGAAGTCATTCTAGTTATAGCATTAAAACTATATACAAGTACAACTGGTCACGTGGTCGGTCCCTGGGGCCGAGTCTATGTTGGAAGAGTTAAGTGCTTTCGTTTGTTTTCACAAATTTTCGGTTTAAAGTGTGACCTGGCCTGGGGTCAGCGGTTGCTCGTTTAGGTTGCCGGAGAAACCAGGTCGACTATTATACAAGTATATATGGGAAATGGTCGTTTTTTTTAAACGAAAAACTACAAACTCGAAAATATTAGAATAGAAACTCATCTAACTTTCTTGCAGTGTTGCAAGCGATATCATGTTAACAAAAAACATCAGGCTTCAGTACAGCATAGTTACTAAAAAAACATCAGGCGACAGTACAGCATAGTTACAAAAAAAACATCAGGCGACAGTACAGCATAGTTACAAAAAAACATCAGGCGACAGTACAGCATAGTTAACAAAAAAAACATCAGGCGACAGTACAGCATAGTTAAC
>NW_013700909.1:0-581 GCF_000517525.1 Limulus polyphemus | reverse complement strand
ACGTATCTTGACAACAGCCCTACACACATATACAGAAGCTAAGTATATAATATTAAAACAACTGTGGAGTCTCACCACATCATTACAGTCCATGTTGTAATTCTGGTCTTGCTATATCTGACAAATCATGTATCTTGACAACAGCCCTACAGCAGTTTACAAATGGCTCCAGAGTAATTTTGCCATGTCCAAAGCACATTGCTCCTCCTTGCAATTTCTATAATCCATCTAGTATAAGAGGACAAAGGCTTACCAGTGCCTCTTTCAATAGTCAGATCACACAGAAACCCATAGGTACTGAATTGGGTGACATTATCAATATTTTTTTTGTATGAAATGGCATGAATACATGTTTCATTCTCCAGCTGCTTGAGGTTTCTGACAGTTGAATGGGAGTTATGACTGGAAATCTTATCTTCCAGCTGCTTGAGGTTTGTGACAGTTGAATGGGAGTTATGACTGGAAATCTTATCTTCCAGCTGCTTGAGGTTTGTGACAGTTTAATGGGAGTTATGACTGGAAATCTTATCTTCCAGCTGCTTGAGGTTTGTGACAGTTGAATGGGAGTTATGACTGGAAAT
>NW_013700908.1:0-581 GCF_000517525.1 Limulus polyphemus | reverse complement strand
AAACAAAAAACAACAAAAAGATATTTGATTATATGTATGTGTGTGGTGGTGGTGGGGGCGGGTGGGTGAGTAATTTCACCTTCTTCTGCTAGAAATCTCCATCTTTAATCGAGTAAACAAATACTCTCCTCCCTACCTCCAAAAAGTAAAAATAAAAAATCTTGAGAAGGAAAAACAACAACAGATATTTCATCATATGTTCAGAGGTAATGTCACCTTGTCCTGCCAGAAAACATATATTTAAACCTGTATACGAATAAGCCAAAAATGTGAGAAAACACGTTATAGATGTGTTTTTGTGGAACATAATGTGACCTTATTTTACGACCAAACAAATTATCGACCTCATGGCAACAACACGCTTACCATTCTATGGTGAATGAACAACTTCTAAGCCTCGTAAACGTATCGTCATCACAGACTTAAAGAAGATCAAATCTAATATTACTTTCCTTTGTTGTAAGAGCCAGCAAGTGTCTTTTCTTTTTTTAAACAAAAGATTATAAACAAAGTACAATTTTAAGATAATTACGACCTTAGAATTGTTTGTATGTTTGAAGTTAAGCACAAAGCTACACAAT
>NW_013700907.1:0-581 GCF_000517525.1 Limulus polyphemus | reverse complement strand
TTTTTAGACCCAAATATAGCTTAGTTACTAAGCTTTATAAATTATAATAGAATTCTATGGTACTGATATAGTAAATCATGTTTTTTTGGTTATTCAACTGTATATATAAAACTTCAAAAAAATTATTTCGTTTCATATCCTCCATATGCAAAATTTTAAAAGGCTTAGCAACCGACGTCAAGCAGCAATCGAGTACAAAGGTGGTAACTAGAAGAGAATTGTTTGCTTTACTTCATTATTTATTGTTCTATGTTTTAAGAAAAATAAGTTTTAAAGAACTTATTTCTAAATATTAATAATCTTATACATATATAATGTAAATGTAACTGTATTTTACAAAATACTGGTCCACTAAAACACAGCCAAGACACACTTTTTAAAGACTAAAGGTCAGTTTTATATTATTGAATATGATAACATGAGTGTGCATATATCGCATCATTGTAACTTCTGTATTGTTAGCCAGGCAGGGCTGAAAGGTCAATATAATAAAACTAATAAATATATACATAAATGTATAATGTTCTGAGATTTAGGCTATTTAGTCTAAACATTTATGTTTTTGTGTTATAATATGTTGT
>NW_013700906.1:0-581 GCF_000517525.1 Limulus polyphemus | reverse complement strand
GATTTGTTACGGTCGGTATGAATTACTATAGAACACAGCCAGTTCCAGTACTGGGATTCGTTACGGTTGGTATGAGCTACTGTAGAATACGGTCAGTTCCAGTACTGGGATTTGTTACGGTCAGTATGAGCTACTGTAGAACACGGCCAGTTCCAGTATTGGGATTCGTTACGGTCGGTATGAGCTACTGTAGAACACGGTCAGTTCTAGTACTGGGATTCGTTACGGTCGGTATGAATTACTATAGAACACGGTCAGTTCCAGTACTGGGATTCGTTACGGTTGGTATGAGTTACTGTAGAGCACGGCCAGTTCCAGTACTGGGATTCGTTACGGTCGGTATAAGTTACTATAGAACACGGCCAGTTCCAGTACTGGGATTCAGTATGAGCTACTGTAGAACACGGTCAGTTCTAGTACTGGGATTCAGTATGAGCTACTGTAGAACACGGTCAGTTCCAGTACTGTGATTCGTTACGGTCGGTATGAGCTACTATAGAACATGGTCAGTTCCAGTACTGGGATTCGTTACGGTCGGTATGAGCTACTATAGAACACGGTCAGTTCCAGTACTGGGATTC
>NW_013700905.1:0-581 GCF_000517525.1 Limulus polyphemus | reverse complement strand
TGCATGATATACTGTGTTAACACATGTATATAGTTGTCACTTACCGACTTAACCTGTGTTAGCTACTTAACGTGCATGATACTCTGTGTTAACATATGTTATATAGTTGTCACGGACTCAACCTGTTTTAGGTACTTAACGTGCATGATATACTGTGTTAAGATATGTTATATAGTTGTCACTTACCGACTTAACCTGTATTAGTGACTTAACGTGCATGATATACTGTGTTAACATATGTTATATAGTTGTCACCGACTCAACCTGTGTTAGCTACTTAACGTGCATGATATACTGTGTTATATAGTTGTCACTTACCGACTTAACCTGTGTTAGTTACTTAACGTGCATGATATAGTGTGTTAATTCATGTTATATAGTTGTCACTTAATTACTTAACCTGTGTTAGTTACTTAACGTGCATGGTATACTTCATGTTATATAGTTGTCACTTACCGACTCAACCTGTGTTAGTTACTTAACGTGCATGATATACTGTGTTAACACATGTTATATAGTTGTCACTTACCGACTTAACCTGTGTTAGTTACTTAACGTGCATGATATACTGTGTTAACATA
>NW_013700904.1:0-581 GCF_000517525.1 Limulus polyphemus | reverse complement strand
GCCATACTATATAGGGATGCAGCCTTTACTGTTGTCATACTACCCCAACAATGTTATCCCAGATGCTCTGCTCCTTGATTCACTCGTTTCAGGTATGCCACATTGATGTATCATTAGTGGCTGAGGTCGTTATACATCATATTGATAAAAGTTTGTATTATCAAATGGGCATTTGTTGACCTGAACTGCAGTGTTATACATTTATGTGTCACATAAATGGTCATCTGACACTTGTTTTACGTAAGAATTATCTCTGGTTGCGAATAACATCATTTAATAACAATTGCCCCCTCGACCCGGCTAGAATATAGCCGTCAGTGTACAGTATTGCCACTTTTGAAGAGTGGACAGGTAGCCGTCAGTTTATAGTATTACCACTTTTAAAGAGTAAACAGGTAGCCGTCAGTTTATAGTATTACCACTTTTGAAGAGTGGACAGGTAGCCGTCAGTTTATAGTAGTACCACTTTTAAAGAGTAAACAGGTAGCCATCAGTTTATAGTAGTACCACTTTTAAAGAGTAAACAGGTAGCCATCAGTTTATAGTAGTACCACTTTTAAAGAGTAAACAGGTAGCCATCA
>NW_013700903.1:0-581 GCF_000517525.1 Limulus polyphemus | reverse complement strand
TATAACTGTTAACAGAAGTTGGTGGAAACATGTAACTATTAACAGGAGTTGATTGAAAAATGTAATTATAGACAGAAACTCGTGAAAACACGTAATTATTAACAGGAGTTGATTGAAAAATGTAATTATAGACAGAAACTCGTGAAAACACGTAATTATTAACAGGAGTTGATTGAAAAATGTAATTATAGACAGAAACTCGTGAAAACACGTAATTATTAACAGGAGTTGATTGAAAAATGTAATTATAGACAGAAACTCGTGAAAACACGTAATTATTAACAGGAGTTGATTGAAAAATGTAATTATAGGCAGAAACTCGTGGAAACACGTAATTATTAACAGGAGTTGATTGAAACGTAATTTTGAACAAAAGCTGACAAAGTTGTAGTTTTTAACATGCTGCTATTTGCATAATCGAATAGAAACATATAACTGTTAACAGAAGCCGAAAGGCACATGTAGCTGCTAACCGTTAACAGATTATAACAGGCAATCATTAAAGCTAACTTGATGTAGTTATCAAGAGAAAGTAACGAGAACAGGAAACTGATAGCAGAAAATGTTGAAAACATTATGCT
>NW_013700902.1:0-581 GCF_000517525.1 Limulus polyphemus | reverse complement strand
TGGCCAACAAGAGCAAAATGGAAGTTGTTTTTAAAGCTGAGGCCAACAGAATGATCCAGCTGTTTAAAATGCCACTCAAGCGGTTCTCGGGTAGACATCATGATCTCTTCTAGAGTCTGGAAAAGAAAAGAGAGACTCGTACAGGATTTAGATGTTTAAGGGTAGTCAGGGGGTTATAAATAATTATAAAACACATAACCAGAAAATACAGAAGGAAAACTACTAGGAACTGATGTTTCAGCATTTGCTTTTCTCGTGCGTTGCATGTTGTCTTATTAAAAAAACTGGTTGGAATTTTGGAAATTATAATTTATAATTAGTAAAACGTTAATGCTTGAGAAATGCAGGTGCTGATATGTTGGATTTTAATAAAAAAACTTTCTCTTGAACTTTATGGTCATGATTTTTTATAAAATATTGATTTAGTGGCTATGCAGGACCTCCATAAATACAAATCCAGTCCTAAGGGATTTATCTAAAATGGTGAAATTAGTGGACAATTAAGGTAGGATATATCTTAGGTACTTTCTTCACAGATCAGCTGTGATCAGATAGTTAAAACCTATTACAGATAACTTCTA
>NW_013700901.1:0-581 GCF_000517525.1 Limulus polyphemus | reverse complement strand
TGGTTGATGTACACTGTGCCGAACAGTACACCAAACTACCCGGACGGATGGTTGATGTACACTGTGCCGAACAGTACACAAAACTACCCGGACGGATGATTGATGTACACAGTGCCGAACAGTACACCAAACTACAGGTATGGATGGTTGATGTACACTGTGCTGAACAGTACACCAAACTACAGGAATGGATGGTTGATGTACACTGTGCCGACAACCATCCATTCCTGTAGTTTGGTGTACTGATGTACACTGTGCCGAACAGTACACCAAACTACAGGAATGGATGGTTGATGTACACTGTGCCGAACAGTACACCAAACTACCCACCAATCATCCGTCCGGTGTACTGTTCGGCACAGTGTACGTTTCATCAACCATCCATTCCTGTATACACTGTGCCGAACAGTACACCAAACTACCCGGACGGATGATTGGTGTACACTGTGCCGAACAGTACACCCAACTACCCGGACGGATGATTGGTGTACACAGTGCTGAACAGTACACCAAACTACCCGGACGAATGATTGGTGTACACTGTGCTGAACAGTACACCAAACTACAGGAATGGATGGTTG
>NW_013700900.1:0-581 GCF_000517525.1 Limulus polyphemus | reverse complement strand
CCCTAACCTGTTAGTATTAAGTGTTATCATACCTAACCTGTTGTATTAATGTTATCATACCTAACCTGTTGTATTAATGTTATCATACCTAACCTGTAGTATTAATGTTATCATAGGTATTAATGTTATCATATCTAACCTGTAGTATTAATGTTATCATAACTGTTAGGTAACATGTTGTATTAATGTTATCATACCTGTTAGGTAACCTGTAGTATTAATGTTATCATAACTATTAGGTAACCTGTAGTGTTAATGTTATCATACCTAACCTGCAGTATTAATGTTATAATACCTAACCTGTAGTATTAATGTTATCATATCTAACCTGTAGTATTAATGTTATCATAACTGTTAGGTAATCTGTTGTATTAATGTTATCATACCTAACCTGTTGTGTTAATGTTATAATACCTAACCTGTTGTGTTAATGTTATAATACCTAACCTGTTGTGTTAATGTTATAATACCTAACCTGTTGTATTAATGTTATCATACCTAACCTGTTTTAATAATGTTATCATACCTAACCTGTTGTATTAATGTTATCATACCTAACCTGTTTTAATAATGTTATCATA
>NW_013700899.1:0-581 GCF_000517525.1 Limulus polyphemus | reverse complement strand
CAATAGAGGTACCACAGATACACAAACACAGGCACATATACAGACTGTAGAACACATGCTAGATCAATAGAGGTACCACAGATACACAAACACAGGCACATATACAGACTGTAGAACACATGCTAGATCAATAGAGGTACCACAGATACACAAACACAGGCACATATACAGACTGTAGAACACACGCTAGATCAATAGAGGTACCACAGATACACAAACAAAGGCACATATACAGACTGTAGAACACATGCTAGATCAATAGAGGTACCACAGATAAACAAATCAATAGCAATACCAGAGATACACAAACACAGGCACATATACAGACTGTAGAACACACGCTACATCAAAAGAGGTACCACAGATACACAAACACAGGCACATATACAGACTGTAGAACACATGCTAGATCAATAGAGGTACCACAGATACACAAACACAGGCACATATACAGACTGTAGAACACAAGCTAGATCAATAGAGGTACCACAGATACACAAACACAGGCACATATACAGACTGTAGAACACATGCTAGATCAATAGAAGGTACCACTAGATACGCAAACAAGGCACATATAC
>NW_013700898.1:0-581 GCF_000517525.1 Limulus polyphemus | reverse complement strand
CTAAACACTGTAATATCCTAGTAGTGATAACATTTGACCACGATACTATTCTAAACATGTAATATCCTAGTAGTGATAACATTTGACCACGATAATATTATACTATTCTAAACACTGTAATATCCTAGTAGTGATAACACTTGACCACGATAATATTATACTATTCTAAACACTGTAATATCCTAGTAGTGATAACATTTGACCACGATAATATTCTAAACACTGTAATATCCTAGTAGTGATAACATTTGACCACGATGCTATTCTAAACACTGTAATATCCTAGTAGTGATAACATTTGACCACGATAATATTATACTATTCTAAACACTGTAATATCCTAGTAGTGATAACATTTGACCACGATACTATTCTAAACACTGTAATATCCTAGTAGTGATAACATTTGACCACGATACTATTCTAAACACTGTAATATCCTAGTAGTGATAACACTTGACCACGATAATATTATACTATTCTAAACACTGTAATATCCTAGTAGTGATAACACTTGACCACGATACTATTCTAAACACTGTAATATCATAGTAGTGATAACATTTGACCATGATACTATT
>NW_013700897.1:0-581 GCF_000517525.1 Limulus polyphemus | reverse complement strand
GCCTACAACGTTTCACATCTTTACCAATTTTCACTGTCTGCTGCCAGAAGTGAGAAGCTGGTTTCTCACTGTTGCATTTAGAAGAAAAAGAAAAATTATTAAAAAAACAATAATTCAAGTGCTATAAATCAATGGGGGAGACAGAAGAATTGTACTTGAAATTAGCATTCAAGCCTCTCATATAATGTTGCGGTATAAATAACAAGATGGTATGCTATTATTATTATAAAACAGTCAATTTTTTTTCATTGCTCCCATCTCCCCCCAGCTGCTCCTCTGTTGTTTGTTTCTTCCCGCAAAATTAAACCTTAGCATATTTTATCTAAGGTTTGGATATGTCGCATAAAAATCACGTCACCCCACCTTTTGATGTAATTTGTTACTAGGATTTTGTAGCTTGTTTATATATATATAAAGAAATTAGACTTTTGGAGATAAACCACTTTAAATAGTATGGTTGTATTTTTTTTTTTCTATTTTTGAACAAACGATCTTTTTTCAAGCCAGAAACAAGACAATATGTATATATCTTAGTGTAAAGCAGTTTCTCTATTAGCGTGATAAATGTATGTAGAACTATA
>NW_013700896.1:0-581 GCF_000517525.1 Limulus polyphemus | reverse complement strand
ATACATATATACCTGTCTAGGTAAACTACTTGAACCTGAATACTTGAAGAATATCAAAAATAATAGGTTGTTACTTACAATAAGTATGTTTTTGCTTAATAAATACGATTAGTTATAGTTATTCTTTTCCCTTGGCCTTGGTTGATAGGGAAGCGTTTGAGTAACTGGGATACCATAAACACATTAGTTGTCGGCACGCCGTTTAAATAATCAAACTATTTAGCACACACTGAATGTGACTTACTTACCTTTCTCAACCCATTTTATTACTGTTAATATTAAGTGCTCATTCACTGCTTAAAATGAAAGTGAAAACTAGTCTATTTTTATATGATTGAGTTTAACATTTAATTGGTTATATATAATTTTCAAATACGAAATACATAATTCATATAAACTCATATTTCGTTGGTTATTGTTTCACACATAGATTTATGCAAAATAATACCTGTGTATAATGATCGAAATATAATTGACATTGTAGTTTACCGTTAATTTTTGAAACTTATTATATCGTTCTCTATGGTAGTGGTTCCTAAACTTTTTTCACTGACGACACCGTAACCCAGTTACCTTGATTT
>NW_013700895.1:0-581 GCF_000517525.1 Limulus polyphemus | reverse complement strand
ATTACCACTTTTTTTTTTGTTCTTTCCATTTTTCTTAGTCTCCATGACCCAAAATTCTCTCTGAATTTTCAAAATTTTAGAATTATTTCCATACTTTTAGGACACTTATCCTTAAGAATATCCACTGTTTTTGCTATATGAGACCCAAGGTAAAATAATAATAGCAAGTACACAGAGATATAATAATAAAATCAATTGTCCTTAAATTTTGAAAATAACTTAGATTGAAAGAATGTACCATAAATGAACTTTAAAAATATTACCCTAGAGAACTAAATGTAGCCTTTTAAGTTTCCTTGTGAATGTAAACCAAAACCTATGATTTCAGTATTTTCAATACATGTAAAATAAACGAGTTTAATAAAGTTTTAATTTTCAAGAATGTAGCTTTTAAATTTTCATACAAAACTGAAACCAAAAATATGTTTGTTTCAGTACATAACAGTTGGATATTAGTCTTTTGAAAATTTTTAAATTTTAGGAGTAAGTTCAAAATAAAGATTAATTTTGGTTTTTACCTTCAGGCAATCTTGGATAGTACACAACACTCCATTTCTTACACGTTGTCTCGAAATCAAGCT
>NW_013700894.1:0-581 GCF_000517525.1 Limulus polyphemus | reverse complement strand
GTTCAGTTGTTTTTTAACAATATTTCTTCAGTACTAAAGCTACACCGATAGTTCAAGTTGTTTTTAACAATATTTCTTCAGTACTAAAGCTACACTGATAGTTCAAGTTGTTTCTTAACAATATTTCTCCAGTACTAAAGCTACACTATACCGAGACAGCTGTGTTAAGCCCAGTAAGACCAAACTCCAATGAGACAGCTGTGTTAAGCCCAGTAAGACCAAACTCCAATGAGACAGCTGTATTAAGCTTAGTAAGACCAAATTCCAGTCAGACAGCTGTGTTAAGCCCAGTAAGACCAAACTCCATTCAGACAGCTGTGTTAAGCCCAGTAAGACCAAACTTCATTCAGACAGCTGTGTTAAGCCCAGTAAGACTAAACTCTACTGAGACAGCTGTGTTAAGCCCAGTAAGACTAAACTCTACTGAAACAGCTGTGTTAAGCCCAGTAAGACCAAACTCCAATGAGACAGCTGTGTTAAACCCAGTAAGACCAAATTCCATTAAGATAGCTGTATTCAGCCCAGTAAGACTAAACTCTACTGAGACAGCTGTGTTAAGCCCAGTAAGGCTAAACTCTACT
>NW_013700893.1:0-581 GCF_000517525.1 Limulus polyphemus | reverse complement strand
CCAAAGTACACCGTCTATCCATAGTACACCGTCTATCCATAGTACACCGTCTATCCATAGTACACCGTCTATCCATAGTTCACCGTCTATCCATAGTACACCGTCTATCCATACTTTAACCTCAACTTCGCCAGCCTCACATACTTACATGTGGGTGCTCTAACCCACAGCGTCCCACGTCTTTACCACCTTTTGCTGCCTGCTGCCAGATGTGGGTGCTCTAGTCCACTACTTCCTACATCTTTACAACCTTTCACTATCTGTAGCTAGGTGTGGATGCTTTAGTCAACAACGTCCTACATCTTTACAACCTTTCACTATCTGTAGCTAGGTGTGGATGCTTTAGTCAACAACGTCCTACATCTTTACAACCTTTCACTATCTGTAGCTAGGTGTGGATGCTTTAGTCAACAACATCCCACAGCTTTAAAACCTTTCACTGTCTGTAGCTAGATGTGGGTTCTCTAGTCCACTACTTCCCACAGCTTTACAACCTTTGCTGTCTGTAGCTAGATGTGGGTTCTCTAGTCCACTACTTCCCACAGCTTTACAACCTTTTGCTGTCTGTAGCTAGATGTGGG
>NW_013700892.1:0-581 GCF_000517525.1 Limulus polyphemus | reverse complement strand
ATAGTGGTGCCAACTGTAGCACGTTTAGAGCTACATACAAACTCGATAGTGGTGCCAACTACAGCACGTTTAGAGCTACAGACAAACTCGATAGTGGTGCCAACTGTAGCACGTTTGGAGCTGCATACAAACTCGATATTGGTGCTAACTACAGCACGATTAGAGCTACATACAAAGTCGATAGTGGTCCCAAATGCAGCACGTTTGTAGATGCATGGTGACGTCACAACCGTTGATGATGAGCCAGCGTGAGGACATTGACGATGGCGGTGTCGTGGGGTGCTCAAAGCCCCAGTAGAGATAGTAGCGATACAGTGGCCTTGTTTCCCTGCCGGCATGCTACATTCCAGACACTCGCCGGAGACGAACTACTGCACCTTATCATGCGTTGAAATCAGGACCTTCAGCTGGAGCCCCGACCATTCTGTTTGTTATGGGACAAGCCACTCATTTTCTAGTGACAATCGGACAATGCGGGGCCCTGGTAATGGGCCTTGTCACCAGCTTGCCACGATTGCGGTGACAACGAATCCCGAGTTCAAAGACTCCGACAAATACAGATTTATTTCGTGATTTTTACC
>NW_013700891.1:0-581 GCF_000517525.1 Limulus polyphemus | reverse complement strand
TTGAAATTCCATTCTCAATTTCATGGGCTTTCAAGGATTCCAAAGGTTAATTCAGATAAAATATAAATAAATTATTGTAAGGTGTTATATTGAGCTATCACTTTCTGTAGATAATTTAATCGCAATGACAGCTTCTGTCGCACGCACAAAAAGACTTCTTCTTATGTTGACATCTAAATTTAAAGGTCCTAGAAAAGACGTAAATTTATGTATGGATGAAAGACTAATGTTGCCAAAGCAACAGACATTCGAAATGAAATTATGGACTACCGTTACGAAAAATTACTGAATATGTTTTAAAGAAATATTCCACAAACCCCAGTTTCCCAGGAAACGTGTGTCACTTTCCACTACAAAAAGAAAGAAAAACACAAAACGTGAACATACATCGAAAATTCCGTGTACATGCTTCTCTGACGTCACATAATTTAAACTTTAAAATTAATATAAATAGCGTGATTGAAATGTAAAAATAAATATACAAGCTAGTGTATTAAACTTGGGGTGATGTTTCATCGTCTTTGTAGTAAAAATGCTATCAAAAACATATTTGATTGATTTGAAAAAAAATCCTTTAAATA
>NW_013700890.1:0-581 GCF_000517525.1 Limulus polyphemus | reverse complement strand
GTATCTTCAATAATACAATGGCAGTTGTGTAGAGTTACATCTAAACTCTAAGATGAGTACATCATCTTTTGACTCATACATTTCAAAGTTCTCTGAATATATATACAGTTAAAATAAGTAATCAATTTTTTCAACCCCTTACAGGTGCCATGCCCACTATCAACAGATTTGTTCGAGCTTTGTAGCCTACATGTAGACGTTACATATATATATGTGATAGTCATTAGAAAGAGCTCATTTTAAACTATAATGTAACAATGGTTATTTTGAAATTGGTGTATAGTTGTCATCACAGACCACATGTAACTGATTGTAGTATTGTTGGCTGCTTGATTGACTATAGCACTTACGGTTGTTTGTTACCTAAATATGTTATAGTTAAAGATATATTTTAAATTGCATTTAGGTCTTACTATTATATTTTAGTTAATTATGTTTTGAAAAGCATAACTGAAAGGTCTAAACATTTTTATATATATGTCATACTTTGTGAGTGTTCTCAAGGCTTACCATATTATTCAGTGCACAAAAACTTTGCTAAAGGGTTGCATATGTCTGTGAGACACCACAACATGCCTCAA
>NW_013700889.1:0-581 GCF_000517525.1 Limulus polyphemus | reverse complement strand
TACACAATGGGCTATCTGTGATCTGCCCATCACGGGTATCGAAACTCAGTTTCAAGTGGTATAAGTCCGTAGACATACCGCTGTGCCACCCCGGGGGGGGGCTATATTTATTGTTTTATGAGAAAAATTGCAAGATAAAAATAAAAGTGTTTCTAACACTAAATATTTTTCTACTAACGCTTCTATGGTCTACTTGAGAAATACTATTCGCATTCAAAAGCTCGTAATATAAATAATGACGTAACCTATAATTTAATAAATATTTAATTGATATGCAAATCAATAAATATTGCAAATCTTCTGAGCTTCTCTAAATAGAAGTGGGTTAGCGTTTCCGAACCATGCATCCAACTGATCACAGTTCGCGTCCCGCAGTCGCAAAAACTCCTTCCGTACTTGTGGGCCATAAGTGCAAGAAAAATGTAACTGTAAAACCCCACTATTCTATCAGGCAAGAGTAGCCCAAGAGCTAACGGTGGGTGTTGTTGATTAGCAGAACTCTCTTTAATCTATCGGTTTAAAATCAGAGGCGGCTAAGTACAGTTAGTTCTTGTGTAGCTTTACGCAAAACTTCTAAATAC
>NW_013700888.1:0-581 GCF_000517525.1 Limulus polyphemus | reverse complement strand
GGAAACTGTATTACACATGTAACACAATCTCAGCTTAGAGCTGCAAATTATATATATACAAAGTTAAATATTCAAATTACATTTCACTTGTATTTTTGATTGGGCCTCAAAAGATAGAAGTGGCCAGGGCCTCTCGGAACCTCTGAAAGGGTCTGTTTACACAATAACTAATGAGATGTCCCATTACTTCCTGTCAGTGTTTTTTTTCCCCCGTAAGACTTTAACCTAAAATAAACCAGTATTATATATGTTGCTATAACCCACGAGAATAGCCAGTATGATATTTATCATGTCTTGAAAGTATACAACTCAAACAATAAATTAAAGATTTTTCCATGAAAAATTGAGCTTTCTATGGTTGTTTTGAGATTAGTTTCAATATTGAGTAACAGTAACAATTGTAATACTTTATGCTCTGGCAAAATAAAGAAGAAACAGACGTTCCAGACTCTTAAGACATAGAGTATTAGAAAGTAAATACTGAAACAACTCGACATCTACGTCCATATGAATGCAAATCTTATCCCAACATCTACATGCAACAAACAAAGCTCCAAACAGAATAGATTCTCCTTCTGTGT
>NW_013700887.1:0-581 GCF_000517525.1 Limulus polyphemus | reverse complement strand
TCCTTCCTTGACAAATAGTAGAATGAAATGTTTTTCATATCTAAGCAAAATATAAGCTAGCAACAATTTTTCTCATTTGTATGTTAAGTGCACTATAAGCATTCTCTCACTCTGAATATTGTTTCCACTTTTTAGGGACCCAAATCAAGAACTACCCTAAAGCTAAGTTTAGCATGATTGAGGAAAAATTACAGAAACTCTTGAGCATGCTTCAACCAAGAGAAGAGGAGCAAGATTTAAGGTAATGTCCATACAGATTTCTTACTGTGGGCCCTTAAACACAGTATGCCCTTTTAGCATTATCTTTGATGAATTTTGTACTTTTGCAAGTTATTGTGAAATCATGTATCATTATCTAAACAATGCACTTCTTTATGTTTAGATTTTACCCTATGTCTAGTGTATCTTATTCGTTCTTTTTTAGGAGCCTGCTGACCAAAACAGGTCTGTCAGAAGCCAGCCCAACTAATCATCTGTATCTGACCCTGAATTAATTCATTGTTATTGCACATCTGTCACAGTGGTACAAAAGATTAGTTACAGAAGCCTTTAAAAATACAACATCTTTGTGACATGTCACA
>NW_013700886.1:0-581 GCF_000517525.1 Limulus polyphemus | reverse complement strand
ACCTCGGTAACGATGGATTCACGACAACTCACTCATTCAACACTGATAGACAGGAAACAATGATAAATAGACTGGGGAACGTTGGATAAGTTAATAACAGACTTACAAGCGTTTGGTCAGCAATGATAAATTAGCTTGTAAGTACTCGGTTAACAGTGGTAGACTCGTGAGGGCTCAGACAACAATGATGATCATGCTTTGTTAATAAATGGGCTTAGATATGTTAAGTCAATAATACATAAGCTTGGGAATGTTCAGCCAACAATGGTAGACTTGGGAACGTTCAGCCAACAATGGTAGACTTGGGAACGTTCAGTCAACAATGATAAACTTGTGAGCGTTTAGTCAACAATGATAAACTTATGGGCGTTCAGTCAGTAGTGATAATTAGACGTTACAGCACAGACACGACTTTTAAACAGACTTGAAATAATCTGACTTGAATTGTTCAGCGAACAATGATAGACTTGGGAACGTTCAGTCAACAGTGGTAGACTTGGGAACGTTCAGTCAACAATGATAAATAAGCTTATGAGTAAAAATAGGAAATAGACTTGTGAGTACTACCCAAAAAATGTTAG
>NW_013700885.1:0-582 GCF_000517525.1 Limulus polyphemus | reverse complement strand
TCACAGACACCCACTCTAAAAGAATCCAAGCCCACATATTCAAAATACTGACAAGTTAGATGAATCTGCAATAACAACATAGTTCATCCAAGGGTTTTCATGGGACAGATTATTAGGATTTTTCATTGTTGTGAAAATAATAAAACTCGACACATGGTAAACATATTTATTCTGATGATAAAAACTGTGCACATACTCACTCTTGACAAGCTACAGTCTTCTTTTCCTGCCTTTTCTCTCTCTCAAGATTGATTGCTGCAGAACCAAACACAATGATCTCCAAAAAGAAACAGGTCCTTTCCATAGATCAAGTAGTGGAGAACTGAACTGAGAAAGTGCGCTTTTGTCCAGTGGATGGGTCACCTCATGACCTCAGTTCCCTGACAGTATTAGTTGGTTTTCACTTTCTCACCTATTAATAACCTTAGCAACTTTCTGGACCATATGTTGTCTCCATAATAGTGTCGAAACTTAATAATCAAAAAGTCTGAAGATTTTTGTTTTATTATAGAAGGTGGAAACACATGACATGCCCACATATCAAATTTTCCTCCCCCTCTCTTTCTCATACCTGTCATCTGG
>NW_013700884.1:0-582 GCF_000517525.1 Limulus polyphemus | reverse complement strand
AGGAGCATAGTCAGAAACACACTGCACAGAAACAGTCTAGACGAAAATTCACTGGCTAAAAACAACACGGAATTATTACGTTTTCACGGTGAAAATTATTATGCAAATTACACGAAACTTGACAAACGTCTTGAATAGTTTCTACGTGAAAACAATCGTTTAATTTGATGTAGTATTTCTATTATTTTGTTTGCGAACTTTCTAAAATTGTGTTGTGAGACGATGTTTTGGAAATATAATGAAGTGATAAAAAAATACTATAGTAATAAAATCGTATAACGTCGAAAACAAGATACTTGTGCATTATTTTTACAAAGAGAAGATGATTCTTAGACACTATAAACCTAAACTTCAGAATTAGCAGAAAAATTATAAATAAACAACGAATTTATTATTTACAGACAAGATTCATCGGAACTGCACAAAAAAAAACGAAAGTTCGAACATTATTCTTTGTGAAATACATTAAAATGGCATACATCAGGCGTTATGTAATCAACTGAACGTTCAAGGGAGATTTATAAATTCAGAGACCATATCAAACAAACCTGCACCAAATGTATGCATCACATTATACCTATT
>NW_013700883.1:0-582 GCF_000517525.1 Limulus polyphemus | reverse complement strand
CATTACCCAGTCCGTCGTACATTTATAATAGAGTTTTCTTCATTACCCAGTCAAGCCTTCTCAAAACTTTTATATTGTAAGAGGTGGATTATAGATTTAATTGTTACTTTTGTAATTGTACCTACGACGTGCGATTTTTTATCTGTTTTGCCTCAAAGAGACGCGAACCACGGACCCTAGGATTCGTGACTGGTCCTAGACCAAATGTTATACGTAGAAACATCTAAGTATTATGAACTGAATTGCAGCATTCTGATAAACCTCTACATATTGACGTTAAAATCGAGTATGAAAACACGTAACGTTTCCTAAGACATCATTAAATTGAGGACATGCTACAACTGCTAACACGTAACGTTTCATAGAACATCATTAAATTGAGGACATGCTGTAACTGCTAACACGTAACGTTTCCTAAGACATCATTAAATTGAGGACATGCTGTAACTGCTAACACGTAGCGTTTCCTAAGACATCATTAAATTGAGGACATGCTGTAACTGTTAACACGTAGCGTTTCATAGAACATCATTAAATTGAGGACATGCTGTAACTGCTAACACGTAACGTTTCCTAAGACAT
>NW_013700882.1:0-582 GCF_000517525.1 Limulus polyphemus | reverse complement strand
AAACAATAAATCAGAATAATGCTAGTATAACAGAATATCAACCACACAAGAAAAAACAAAAGATAAAAGGAGGATTCTACATGCTCATTCACTCCTTATAAATGTGGTAACTTTACCACTGAAGGCAAATTATTCAATAAGCTAAACACAGTATTACACAAGTAACACTGCTTTAAGTTATGTCTGGGTTTTCTATGTTTTAAACTTGAATCTTCTGGTCTTACTGCCTGCAGAACTTTTTATGAAACATCATCTAGATTTATGGATTCCAGTTTAAAATACCAAAATCATGTCCTCAATTCCCTTCTCCTCTCCAGAAAATACATGTTAAGCAAAGCTAACAGGATAACCCCTCCTATCCTGAAATCATCTTGATAGTTCTTCTCTCAACCAACTCCAATAACTCAATAACCAAAAATAAATACAATAATTCAAATGAGGTCTAACTAGCACCTTATAGAATGAATTATGATATCCTTTGACTTATACTTAATAATACTGTGTATACATACTAAAGTCCTATTTCTCTTACTGCTAGATAACAAACACTGACCAGAAGGAGAAATGCTTTTATGAGATATC
>NW_013700881.1:0-582 GCF_000517525.1 Limulus polyphemus | reverse complement strand
ATTACCCATTCAAGCCGTCTCCAGCCATTATTACTTGAACCTTAAGTATTTAATACACATAAACTTAAAAAGTCTGAACGAACTTTGCAAAATGAACTTACACATATTTATTTAGTTATCTTCAGATGTTATAAATTCGACAGTAAATAAAATAACTCCTTTCAGAAGACTAGGGATATCTTTATTGCCGTTTTCTTTGAAGAAACGGCTATCTAAAGTATTAGCTACGTTTTAAAAAGCAAAAACACCATAAAACTGTACACATTGTACATCAAATGTTTCAGAGTAGTTAGACACAACACATAAACTGCATCATCAAACATATATACTATATAGAAGAAATGGTTACAAAAGACTATTGAAACTGTACTTTATCAAATATAAAAGCTATATATGAACACGACAACAAAAGTCAGATCACCATTGGCGCGTACACCACATTACAAAATATGCAAACAGGATATATAATTAATTATGTTAAAAGTTACAGCTTCTACAGTACGTAAAATTTGTTTTTAGAGTGTATAATTAATTAGATTACAAGTTACAGCTTCTACAGTAAGTACGATTTGTTTTTAGAAT
>NW_013700880.1:0-582 GCF_000517525.1 Limulus polyphemus | reverse complement strand
GATATCTTTGTTGTTTTCATCGCAGGGATCAAATCCATAATTTTAGCTTTATAAGCATCAAGCTTACCGCTGCGCTATTGGAGGCTAATTTCGTTTATCACATAAAAACAATTTTATAATCTTACGACTGGAAATATTTTTTTTTTCTTTCACAAACGCAAACCGTAAAGAAAGTAGGTTCAAATCGGAGTCAGTTCGAAACCTTATTACGATTGGGATGCATATAAACGGCAGAACTACTAACAACGATGACTGTATGACTAGTGACGTGGTTCCTAAAGACTTTGCTTGAGAAATGTTACCTTAGTTTCTAAATCAGCCAAGCAGGGTGAGTCATAGCCCCCCCCCCCCATACACACACCTCCTAATACAGATCCTAAGAGTGCCAATTCTACTGTTTTCTATGCGACTTACTTCCGTGACGATATTTACTTGATCAAATGTAGACCTACACTGAACATTTGTTACGTTTGACCGATTCAATGGTCATGTATACAGTTTAATCATTAATGATAACGAAAGGTCGATGGAGGTTCGCTGTGCACCCCACGACATATCAGAGATGACAAACTAGGAAATTAC
>NW_013700879.1:0-582 GCF_000517525.1 Limulus polyphemus | reverse complement strand
TTTAAAAAAAAATTAAGATATCATATTTCTTTTCTATTCTCAATTTAACAGTTTATTTTTTGAATTTCGTACAAAGCTATTCAACACCACCCATCGCCTCGTGGGCTATTTCTTTTACCAACGAATAGTGAGATTGACTGTCAGATTATAATGCCCCCACGGCTGAAAGGACGAGCATGTGCGGTGACGGGATTCGAACCTGCGACCTGAATCGAGCACAAAACGAAGGAAATGAAGTTGGTGCTTATAATTTAATCTAAAATAGATTTTAATTTATATTTCAAGTGCATGAAACTTTATGAATCATGTTTCGAGAGAAAACCATAAATATATATTCAACAAACTAATTTATCTCACGTGCAATGAGACACGACAAATATTTCACATACGGGTATTGTATTGTTTACACGATTTGTTGTTAAGCGTGAAGCTGTACAATGAGTTATCTGTAGGATAAAATCTCGCACATTAACGCTATAAACCCTAAAGATTATCTCTAAAACAGCTATCTGTGCTGTACCCAATGTAGGATAAAATATCTCGCACTTTAACGCTATAAACCCTAAAGATTATCTCTAAAAC
>NW_013700878.1:0-582 GCF_000517525.1 Limulus polyphemus | reverse complement strand
GTTACTAGGGTATTAACATAATGTAGTAACACAGTATGGTTTGTTACTAATGTGTTAACATAATGTAGTAACACAGTATGGTTTGTTACTAGTGTATTAACATAATGTAGTAACACGGTATTTTTTGTTACTAGTGTATTAACATAATGTAGTAACACAGTATTTTTTGTTACTATTGTGTTAACATAGTGTATAACGCAATATGATTTGTTACTATTGTGTTAACATAATGTAGTAACACAATATGGTTTGTTACTAATGTGTTAACATAATGTAGTAACACAGTATTTTTTGTTACTAGTGTGTTAACATAATGTAGTAACACAGTATGGTTTGTTACTAATGTGTTAACATAATGTAGTAACACAGTATGGTTTGTTACTAGTGTATTAACATAATGTAGTAACACAGTATTTTTTTGTTACTAGTGTGTTAACATAATGTAGTAACACGGTATTTTTTGTTACTAGTGTGTTAACATAATGTAGTAACACAGTATAGTTTGTTACTAGTGTGTTAACATAATGTAGTAACACAGTATGGTTTGTTACTAATGTGTTAACATAATGTAGTAACACAGTA
>NW_013700877.1:0-582 GCF_000517525.1 Limulus polyphemus | reverse complement strand
GGTCATGTTATTAAAGATATAAAATTTTTAGGGTAGAATTCGGAGCGTGGTGGGAAAAAGAAAATTAAGGATATGTCAACAAGTGCTTGGAGTTGCAAGTCAAGTGCTTGGACTTGGAGTCGCAAGTGACATTTATACTATTTTTAATAGATTTGTTAGAACTAGAAGTGGTTGTTTAATACATGTCATCCACTTGGCTGTGTATTATATTATGTTTTGGAAATTTCCAGGTGCTGCGGGCAGCCGAACAAGCTCACTTGTGGGCCGAGTTGGTATTTCTTTATGACAAATACGAAGAGTTTGACAACGCAGTCATCACCATGATACACCATCCGAGTGAGGCCTGGAGGGAAGGGCATTTTAAAGAAATGATAACCAAAGTGGCGAATATTGAGCTGTACTATAAGGCCATACAATTCTACTTAGATTACAAACCAATGTTGCTTAATGACTTGCTGCTTGTTCTTTCGGCAAGAATGGACCACACACGTGCTGTCAATTTCTTCACCAAGGTGAGATCAAATTTAATCTTAATTCTTCACTTACGTATGGATGTTTAGAACTTCCTAGAAGTGACTTATT
>NW_013700876.1:0-582 GCF_000517525.1 Limulus polyphemus | reverse complement strand
CAGATAAATATCAATATCGCAACACAACCAGTCTAAAAAGTTCTGGTATTGGACGAAAGACCTCATCGGTACTGGTTGTAGCAAATGTAGTGTGGTGACACATTATAACATATTCTTCTTTGCTCTAACTCATGGGTTTTCAGAACTGTTTTATTTCTTCATAGTTCGTAGAAACTCTGCTGTAGAGTTAGATGTGTGAACTAGTGTTTCGTTCTGATGTATTCATGCCTACCTCCTCTTAGTGTCCTTGGCCATATAGCGCAAGAATGTCTTCTCGTATAATTGGTATTAATGCATACTGCTGTAGTACCTAAAGTTCACCTTTACTTCACTGTGCACTTTGTGAATTTTAAATTTTCCAGTGTAAATAGGAAACCTGCAGCAACAACAACCATAAACTCTGATCAAAAGCTTTCTGCCAGTTCTCTGTAAATAATAAAAAAAGTTTGGAAATCCTCGTCACCTCATTGTTGGTATCACGAAGTTATTTGCTTGTTTTGTTGCAGTCACTCAAGTGTAACCTTACTGCTTCAAATGTTGTGTTACGACAGCAGAGGTCACGTGACGCTTGTATCACGCCAC
>NW_013700875.1:0-582 GCF_000517525.1 Limulus polyphemus | reverse complement strand
GAGAAGAGGAGGAATCTCACAGAAAAAAAAAAGAAAAAGGATATTGATTTGCTTGAAAGGGTGCAGCTCAAGCAAAATAACAGCAAACTGCCTGAACATGACAGAGAAGATCAGAACCTACATGTTCATATAAAGAAGAAAAGGAAGGGAGGGAGTTCAGGGAAAACACCCAATCAACCTCCTGAGCAGCACAAGTCTTGGGAAGGAAGAAGCAGTCTGGGAAGAAAATCAATTTCTTCCCATCATATAGAATACAGGAGGTGTCCAAGGCAAAAATATCATAGTAGTCTCCTGCAAGCAAAAAAAAAGAAAATATATTTTAAGAGAAAGATACTACAAGAAACAGGTGGCCAGAGGTTTGAATAGAGAACCAGGAGAACTAAACAGAGGTGTTTGTTCAGAAGAGGATCCAAATACCTGATAAGGACAATTAGAAAGGCTTGGAAGAGGTCCATAAGAACTGGAGGTAGAAAATAAGAATGGCCAGAGAAAATACAGAAGGATCAAATGACAGAGCCTTACTGTAATTGGCAAATAAAAAAATAGATAGACAGCCCTAAAAAGTCAAGTATAAATGAAGTG
>NW_013700874.1:0-582 GCF_000517525.1 Limulus polyphemus | reverse complement strand
ATTTTAATTTATTGTAGACATCTGTACCTTGTTAAGTAGCACTCCTGGTGTCAATTATTTATTTACATTACTTTTAATTTATTGTAGACATCTGTACCTTGTTAAGTGCACTCCTGGTGTCAATTATTTATTTACATTACTTTTAATTTATTGTAGATATCTGTTTCTTGTTAAGTTAATTTTAAAATCAATCGTCATTCATGATAATTTCATTACTTTAAGAAATAATAAATGTCCAAACCTTACAACTATAGCGCCCCTGGTGTCAATTATTAGGTTTCACACTAAATTACACTTTGTTTACTCTTTCGCACCATTATCTTATCCAAGCTGAAAATATGTCTGCAAGATCAGTCATAATACAAAATCACCATAACTACTTTCTGTGACCTTGTTTATGAACATTAAAGTAGATATGGTGACTAATCTGTGACGTTGTTTATGAACATTATTAGTCATGTCACAGAAAGTAGATATGGTGACTACTAATGTTCATAAACAAGGTCACAGAAAGTAGATATGGTGACTAATAATGTTCATAAACAATGTCACATAAAGTAGCTATGGTTGTTTATGAACATT
>NW_013700873.1:0-582 GCF_000517525.1 Limulus polyphemus | reverse complement strand
ATACAGCTGTGAAGTATCTACTACATTACGTTGTATACAGCTGTGAAGTATCTACTACATTACGTTGTATACAGCTGTGAAGTATCTACTACATTACAGTTTATATAGATGTGAAGTATCTACTACATTACAGTTTATACAACTGTGAACTATCTACTACATTACAGTGTATAAAGCTGTGAAGTATCTACTACATTACAATTTATACAACTGTGAACTATCTACTACATTACAGTGTATACAGCTGTGAAGTATTTACTACATTACAGTTTATACAGCTGTGAAGTATCTACTACATTACAGTTTATATAGATGTGAAGTATTTACTACATTACAGTTTATACAGCTGTGAAGTATCTACTACATTACAGTTTATATAGATGTGAAGTATCTACTACATTACAGTTTACACAGTATTAAAGTATCTACTACGTTACAGTGTATACAACTGTGAAGTATCTACTACATTACAGTGTATACAACTGTGAAGTATCTACTACATTACAGTGTATACAGCTGTGAAGTATCTACTACATTACAGTGTATACAACTGTGAAGTATCTACTACATTACAGTGTATAC
>NW_013700872.1:0-582 GCF_000517525.1 Limulus polyphemus | reverse complement strand
GATATCATACGGCACTGTCTGCTGAATATTTAACACATACAAAGATATCATACGGTATTCAGCAGACAGTGTTTAACACATACAAATATATCATACGGTATTCAGCAGACAGTGTTTAACACATACCAATATATCATACGGTATTCAGCAGACAGTGTTTAACACATACCAAGATATAATACGGTATTTCGTGTGTTTTTCCACAACTTTCAAAAGAAGAAAAGAAACGGCAACAAAGAAAGATGTTCTATGTGAAACATACTTTTTGTTATATCCTGATTTGTAACGTTTTTTACCTTAATACATGCAAACAATCGTACGGTAATCTCATTTTTTTCTTCTTCACATCTTCATATTATTGATTGAAAATTATATGTTACAAGTGTGAATCTTCAGGTGTGTTACTAACATACTACTGAATAATGTGCTACAAGTGTTAATTTTTATGTGCTGCTAATAATATACCACCAAAAAATGTGTTACTCTTTGTGTGCAACTATTAACATACTACTGAATAATGTATTAATCCTTATCTGCTGCTACTAACCTTCAATTGGGAAATGTGTTAATATTTATCTGCCA
>NW_013700871.1:0-582 GCF_000517525.1 Limulus polyphemus | reverse complement strand
TTTCAAGTAGCTGATGGAACTCACACTATGTTGGGTTCTAGCTACTTTCAAGTAGCTGATAGAACTTACACTATATTGGGTTCCAGCTACTTTCAAGTGGCTGATGGAACTCACACTATGTTGGGTTCCAGCTACTTTCAAGTGGCTGATGGAACTCACACTATGTTGGGTTCTAGCTACTTTCAAGTAGCTGATGGAACTCACACTATGTTGGGTTCTAGCTACTTTCAAGTAGCTGATAGAACTTACACTACGTTGGGTTCTAGCTACTTTCAAGTGGCTGATGGAACTCGCACTATGTTGGGTTTCAGCTACTTTCAAGTGGCTGATGGAACTCACACTATGTTGGGTTCAGCTACTTTCAAGTAGGCTGATGGAACTCACACTATGTTGGGTTCTAGCTACTTTCAAGTAGCTGATGGAACTCACACTATGTTGGGTTCTAGCTACTTTCAAGTGGCTGATAGAACTTACACTATGTTGGGTTCCAGCTACTTTCAAGTGGCTGATGGAACTCACACTATGTTGGGTTCCAGCTGCTTTCAAGTGGCTGATAGAACTTACACTATGTTGGGTTCCAGC
>NW_013700870.1:0-582 GCF_000517525.1 Limulus polyphemus | reverse complement strand
TAATAATATTTAGTACATATTATATAGAATATGAATAAAATCTGTGCTACTAAAACAAAAATTACTTCGAATAGAAAAGTTACTCCATCAAACTAAACGCATAAACTCCAATTTCTTAAATTGCAACTTGCAAAAATGCCCGTTTTAATTCTAATCAGTACAATAGTTTTAGCTAAGAAACAAACATCTGGTGTTGTAGAAGGCATACACTGGCGAAATATAATCTGTTGTTACGTAATAAAACTGGTTGCTGTAAATTGTAGCTCTGGTATTAAGTGAAGGGCGCAATGTCAGCAGAAAAGTAAAACAAAAAACTTTATTGAAATTTTATTATATACTAAAGTGACTAAACTTAGTTGAAACCCGTACTGCACCTATAAAAAATAATGTCATTTTAACTGTTACCAGTTTAGTGTGGTGTGATATCATGCATGTTACCTACTGGCGGATCATACTTCGCTATCTTAGGCGTTTTACACCAAACACGTGTGTTCTGTAACCAAATTAAAAGTAGTACCCAACACTATAAAACAGTTCTACTCACTTCGCTATTATTAAAATGGTAGGACCGAAAAATTTTGT
>NW_013700869.1:0-582 GCF_000517525.1 Limulus polyphemus | reverse complement strand
CTCTGTGTATATCTTAGTGACTTTTCATGTGAAATTACAAGAACGAACGTGTACTTTTATTTTACAGACATAATAGAAGTACGAAGTGTAGGCTAATAGGCAAGCGTTAAGTGCCCCGGCCTTCAGTAGTAGACCTTCACAAACATTTTGAAAATAGAAAGAAAAAAATCAATAAACCGTGTTCATTTACAACAAACTCATTTATAAACGCGCTCTAAAATACAGCACCGCAAAATTATTATTTTATCTAAAATAGATAACTATTCCCGCAGGTTTTGATGACGTGTACAGAAAATCTACGATTATACAGTACTGTTGTACCTTACCTTACGGGGAAATGCAATCGTTATTCTGTTGTTGTTGTTTTCAGGATTTGTAGTTCATAAAAAAGGAATTTAGACAATTTGGCAATAAAGTTAGGAACCTTTACTCTTCAAATAATAATACAAAAACCTTTTTATTTTAGCCAACGTTTCGACATTGTGACTACACCAGGATTAGTAGTCTAAGAATTGTTTTTACAGAAATTCGATGCTTATAAAAACTTTGCCACAAAAATAATTTTATTTGTTGAGCTTTAGG
>NW_013700868.1:0-582 GCF_000517525.1 Limulus polyphemus | reverse complement strand
CTGTGGGACTGAGCCTGTGCAAAGAATTAATGTACTTCCTCAAGTCATCAGTAATGTGCTTTAGACATTAAATACATATTTTCAAATGGATGCTGTCTTAACTCGCAGTAAATAAGCATAAAATATCTTAAATACTTTGCTAAAACTATAAGAGCAAGCAAGTTTTATTATTTTGAACCACGAGTTACTTGATAGGAATCTGTACTCACTGGCTATTCAACTTCATTAAATATTAAGCTAGGCCATTGATGTAATAGCTAAATGATTTCTTCTTTGACAATGGGTTAGTTACATTTGAAGTATATTATTTTGTCCTTTTTTCCAAATCTGTATCTTTTATATTGATTGTCTATTCTTCAGACAGGTTGTCTTCATATCTTTTGAACTGCTGGAGTTTATTGTGGTGTGTTAAAAATTACTGCAGCACACACCATTGTGAATTGTGAACATGTTGTAAATGTTTTGAGGTAATTTGTTTTTCCAATGTGATTTTAAATAATAATTGCTCAATATTTATTCCTTGAACCTTAAACACCCTTTAAAAATTCTTTTGAATTTCAGTATGATAAGGAAACGAAGTGT
>NW_013700867.1:0-582 GCF_000517525.1 Limulus polyphemus | reverse complement strand
CAGCTGACAAACACCCCACACTGGGATCGAGAGTATCTCCCACTCCTGCAGCTGACAAACACCCTCCACCGATTTCGAGAGTATCTCCCACTCCTGCAGCTGACAAACACCCCACACCGATTTCGAGAGTATCTCCCACTCCTGCAGCTGACAAACACCCCACACCGATTTCGAGAGTATCTCCCACTCCTGCAGCTGACAAACACCCTACACCGGGATAGAGAGTACCTCACACTCCTGCAGCTGACAAACACCCCCACATCGTTACAAACCGACCACCCCATTTCACAGTTTTGCTTACACACTTTTTGAAACTTCTAGTGGTCATACCTCTGTACAAAACCCCTTCTAAAAAGCCCAATCTTTGTATCATTAAACCATAAGCCTTTGCGCCATTCCTTCTTCCCATTTTATGTAATCCTTTGAAAAATCTGAACAAAAACTATTCTTCTAACAGTCTTGAGACTGTTTTATTGTCCATTCTATCACCGTCAACTGCTGGAGCTATTTGGAAACTTGAGACTGTTTTATTGTCCATTCTATCGCCGTCTATTTCTGGAGATGTTTGGAAACTTGAGACTG
>NW_013700866.1:0-582 GCF_000517525.1 Limulus polyphemus | reverse complement strand
AGGACTTCTATCGGTAAAGTTTCTTCGGAAATAATTTTACGGAAAATTAACGAACGAACGGAGACGTAACAATATATTAAAACATACAATGCAAAATGATATCCACAAGTGTAAACATTCATTAAAAACATTGAAATGTATCTTAAACAATAACAGGTGATGTTACACCTACATCTTATCAATTCGCGAACCAGAATATGCTTATAAGAAGCATTCATCAACAAATAAACTATACTGTCGCTTAAGCGGGCAATTATTTTGGCACCAAGTCTATAATTGCTACATTTCTCAAGCGTAGTGTCGGCAAAAAAAATGCTAATTACGGATAGAGTCAGAAAGGAAGTCGCGGGTCACGTGAATAAAGCTTCGATGTAGCGTTAATTTAAAGTAAATAAATCCTTTGAATAACAAAGGAACGTTGAGAACTAAAGGCGCCAAAATGGGGTCGTAAATTATCTTTCGTATCTTTTAATTTCACAAATGATGTAACAGTGTTACTGCTCAGAATCTGACACACAATATACGTGAAAAGGTAAGAGTCAAACGATTGGAACAGGACGTCAAGCGTGGGTTACACATAAT
>NW_013700865.1:0-582 GCF_000517525.1 Limulus polyphemus | reverse complement strand
TTTTCTCTTGTTCCTTCTGATACAGCATGTTGAATTTTCTTCTTTCGTACACATGTTTTATAACATACACTTTTGAAGTTCTATTTATTATTCATCAACAAACTTATAAAATAATAAAAGTTTGCATTGTGCACGTGGCTGTAAAACAGTATTCTCCAGACGATCAAGTAATAACATTTAAAGTTCTTGTCACATTCTTCACTATGTTAGTCGTTCGTTTTCTTTTTGGTTCATTTTAAATGAGAAATTATTTTTATGCACTTTTTATTCGATTTAGTTATCGTTATAATAGTCAGCCATTTACTTCACATTACAATAGTCGTATCATTAAACGATTAGTTTTTTTTTATTTTCAGTCCTTTCTCAGCCAATTAAAGCGCTATATTTTTATATCGACGTGTCTTGTATCTCTTATTCCACCTTCAAAATCACCAGATCTGTCCTGCAACATAATAGGTCATCAATTTTCTAGATATGTCGAGAATCGGGTAATCGTTTGCCACTTTTATACTTGGATTACCGCAGTTGTAAGATTGTTTCAGTAAGTGCTAAAACAGCAAGCATTTATTAGGTCGTCAAGAA
>NW_013700864.1:0-582 GCF_000517525.1 Limulus polyphemus | reverse complement strand
GACCACATTTTCGGAAACGATTTTTTGTACAAATCTTTTTATTAGCAAAGAAAAATTAAAAGCATAAGTTGTTATTATCCTATTATTCGTTCTGGAATTTTATAACCTACGAACCGCTCAGTTGATAAGGCAAAAGACCAAAAAAAAAAACTTTCATGTCTTTAGGAATCTTTTTTCTTTCAAGTGCTCTTAACCGTATTCGTCAGCTGTCATTAGGAAGTTGAATCATATTTTAACCGTATTCGTCAGCTGTCATTAGGAAGTTGAATCATATTTTAACCGTAATGGTTTCTAAATGGAGTGAAAGGTTTTTCCCGCCGTTCTGCAAGGGATAACGATTAGGGCGTAGGCGTTTACGTAAAATGATAAATATGATGAGGTTTTGTGTGAAGTCAGAAGCTCCATTTGGATCTAACATTCACTCAGAGCCCGTATAACTTTTGTATCAGTTATTAGTTACCTTCCATGAACGACAGGCTGTATACTTCTAATCTGTGTATTTGAAAATAGAACTCGAACAGTTTTGTGATTCAAGTAAAATTAAGTTAGCAACTTTCTTTGAAACGCAACACACACATTATA
>NW_013700863.1:0-582 GCF_000517525.1 Limulus polyphemus | reverse complement strand
ATATATAAGAAGGAATTGTAGCTCGCTCGATAAACCCAATCACAATGTTATTGGTTGGTTCGTCGATCCAAGAGTATCTTGGGACTCCATCAACCATATCTTTGTCGACAGACCGATTTCCACTGACAATAAAAAATAATAATATCTTTTTTTTTTAAATTTCAAACACAAATTAACTTTTTTTCTTTATTAGACTGTTTCTATGGTGACATGGTAATTATTAGAGACTCGTGCTGTACAATTGCGTTCGATACAATTCTCTTGATTCTGTCGTGGTAATAAAGATGCAAAACTTTAACACGGATTTCACAATACTATTTCTCTAACTCATTAAAATGTTATTTTTCTTAAGAAGCTGCCCCCCCCCCCGCTGGAAGATCGATAAGTTCTATTCCCCTCAGTAAACGGCATGCAGACAGCCCACTGTATAGCTTTGCAGCGCTCAAAAAAAACCAAAAAACACCAACTAAAAACGCCTGTCGGACTTTAACAAAACTAAACAATATTAGTTTACTTACGGAGAAATTTGTTTGTTTGTTTTGAATTTCGCCCAAAGCTACACGAGGGCTATCTGCGCTAACC
>NW_013700862.1:0-582 GCF_000517525.1 Limulus polyphemus | reverse complement strand
GTTCAACAGTAAACGTCACACACCCCTGTGTCTACTGTTCAATAGTGAACTCGATATCACTGTGTCTACTGTTCAACAGTAAACGTCACACCGCTGTGTCTACTGTTAACAGTAAACGTTACACCGCTGTGTCTACTGTTCAACAGTGAGCTCGATACCCCTGTGTCTACTGTATAATATTGAACTCGCTACCGCTGTGTCTACTGTTCAACAGTGAACGCGATACCGCTGTGTCTACTGTTCAACACTGAACTTCATACCGCTGTGTCTACTGTTCAACAGTAAACGTCACACCCCTGTGTCTACTGTTCAACAGTAAACGTCACACACCCTGTGTCTACTGTTCAACTAGTGAACGTCACTACCGCTGTGTCTACTGTTCAATATTGAACTCGATACCGCTGTGTCTACTGTTTAACAGTGAACGCGATACCGCTGTGTCTACTGTTTAACAGTGAACTTCATACCGCTGTGTCTACTGTTTAACAGTGAACGCGATACCGCTGTGTCTACTGTTTAACAGTGAACGCGATACCGCTGTGTCTACTGTTTAACAGTGAACGCGATACCGCTGTGTCTACT
>NW_013700861.1:0-582 GCF_000517525.1 Limulus polyphemus | reverse complement strand
TTTTTTTTTTATTTTTTTTTTTTTAACACTCCTTCACTGGAGTCATCCAATACTGCAATGGTGACTGGAGACACTTCGATGGTCAGTGATATTAACATCATTGTGCACCACATGGATGGATCTATTCTGATCTTGGATTCTTAACTTCCTGCTTCTGTTACTTCAGCTGAGCCTGTTTTAGCTTGTGTTTCACCACTGATGTTTCCAAGTCTGCTTTTGCTTCTCGTTTCATCTTTCTCGCGTGGACCAGGTAGTCCTACTTTTTCTATTTCACTTCTTGAATTCCACAGGCAAATCTTTTGTTTTCTCTTTCTCCAGTTATCTTTTGCTGAATCTCAGTCTGTCTTGTCGCATGATTCTCCTTCACCCGATTTTTTTCTTTCAGTTACTTTTTCATTCTCTCTGTTTACTTGTCTTCTTCTCTTACTTAACATTTTTTTCATTCTCGTGCTTCATTTTCAGTTAGAGGCTTTCCATCATAACTCTGTCAAATTTAATGAAGCAACTTGCACCTTACCCTCACTTTTCTTCCAATTATCCTAATCACCCCAATTTCTTTGTTTTCAGAGGCATCCTTTGTTT
>NW_013700860.1:0-582 GCF_000517525.1 Limulus polyphemus | reverse complement strand
CCTTCCCTCTAGTCTTAGACTGCTATATTAGGGACGGCTAGCGCAGATAGCCCTCGTGTAGCTTTGCGCGAAATTCAAAAAACAAACAAACAAACTCTAACGAATACAGAGCAAATATTTCAATTATTCCAAACATTCACTGTTACAACTCAATGTGCTGTTATGAAAATATCGCGAAAGAGCAAAGACCTCCGAACAAGCTGAAATTAAAATTTGAAAATCCTCTGTTTTTTTCAGTGGCGTTAATATGGTAATTCTTTATTTGTTTATACGGTTTTGTTCGCTTTCCTTTGTAGTTGGTTTCCTGCATGTTTTTTTTTGCTAGATTTTTAGACAAAACAACCACGTGACGTATATAACAGTGCAATAGAAAATAATGATTAATTCCTAAATCGCAAGCCTAATCACACTTAATATATTCCTGTCAAACAAAACCAGTTTAAAGTTCACCTATAGTGTAAAGCTCAACACTAGTTATAGATATTTTGGTGAAAATATATGAGATGTTATTTCGCCCCACCCCCTTCCCCAATGGCTCAGCGGTAAGCTTGAATCTTTATAACACTATGATTGCTTATTTGT
>NW_013700859.1:0-582 GCF_000517525.1 Limulus polyphemus | reverse complement strand
CAGTACGAGATGGATGGTTAGTATCAATCTTCGAAAAACAAGACAGTAGAGATGGATGGCTAATATCTATCTTCCAAAAACAAGACAGTAGAGATGGATGGCTAATATCTATCTTCCAAAAACAAGACAGTAGAGATGGATGGCTAATATCAATCTTCGAAAAACAAGACAGTAGAGATGGATGGCTAATATCTATCTTCCAAAAACAAGACAGTAGAGATGGATGGCTAATATCTATCTTCCAAAAACAAGACAGTAGAGATGGATGGCTAATATCTATCTTCCAAAAAACAAGACAGTAGAGATGTTTTCGCTTACTTGTTAAAATTCACGGTCGTTGTATTCCCCTGATTCGGTTAATAAGAACGTTCATAAATAATGGACGATTTCACCTGATTCGGTAAATAAGAACGTTCATAAACGTTCGGTTAATAAGAACGTTCATAAATAATGGACGATTTCACCTGATTCGGTTAATAAGAACGTTCATAAACGTTCGGTTAATAAGAACGTTCATAAATAATGGACGATTTCACCTGATTCGGTAAATAATGACGTTCATAAATAATGGACGATTTCACC
>NW_013700858.1:0-582 GCF_000517525.1 Limulus polyphemus | reverse complement strand
ATACGTGACCCATATTTTTGTTTATGTGCATCTCATGCCATACGTGACCCACACCTCTGTTTTTGTTGTCATGCATGACGTTCCATACGTGACCCACATCTCTGTTTATGTGCATATCATGCATGGCGTTCCATACGTGACCCAAGGCGTTCGGCCTCCAAGGGCTACGTGAAACAAAGGATAAAATATTGCGTTCTTTTTCAATGTTGTAATCAAGTAATATTTGTAATGTTTTTATTCATCCGAACTTAATGAACTATAATATTCATGTTGTTTATTTAATCCTATATAGTGAGTTAAAACATACTCAAAAACCCCCATAGATATTATATAAACATGGCCATTATAAGAGACCTAATCGTATTTCTTTGGTTTGCTAATCCAAGACGTGCTGATGAACCTTGAATAGGTGAAACTATAGTTCAGAGCACAGAGTACAGTCAATCAAAGAATACGTCAGGACTTGACGTTATAATGTATATCTTAAATTTGGCGAAAAGACAAATACATCTGTAATATTATTCAACTCGTGAAAATTAGTACTAATGTATAATTACTAAACTGATGAATTATAGTACTGAT
>NW_013700857.1:0-582 GCF_000517525.1 Limulus polyphemus | reverse complement strand
GTCAACTTGATCCAGGCAACATTATAAAATAAAATCGAAATGACCCTCAATCTGGGAAATCACATAAGGCACGTGTGCACAAGCGCGTCCATGGCTTATTCATTTAACAACCACATTCCTCAAACATCTGGAGAATGACGCGAGTGTACATGCTAATCCACGCTTATGGATACTGTGCGATGAGACTGTTGAATAAGGCGCTTAATAAGGATATAATTTAGACATGACGGCCTTACGGTAGAGCCTTTTGAAATGGAAACTAGACCACAGGACTCCTGTCAAAGTGCAGGAACTGTAACGAGTTGATGAGGCTCCACGTTAGTTAAACTGTTCTTTTTGACGTTAGTTTTTAAAAAAAAAATTATCAATACATTTATTCTGAAAAAAACCAAATTCGTAGCAGGAATTTAGGGTTGAAATCTTTAAAGCTCCAAAGAAAGATTTGGGGTATGAAAAACAACTCGTGATGCTCAGAAACTTTTGTTACTCTTCACTCTGCACGATGAAAATGTTAAAGCCAAGCAAATGTCGATGTAGCTTCTGAAGCACATTGATTGAGATGTTTTGAAGATGTGGAAGATG
>NW_013700856.1:0-582 GCF_000517525.1 Limulus polyphemus | reverse complement strand
GGGTTAAGGGAATGGAAATATTTAGCCGTGATTCAAATGAATTAAGCAGTACTCATACATGGGTAAAATATTCGAAAAAATAAAAATACATCGTTAAACGTTGTATTTTCTACTATTCAAGGTTCACGACCCGTTGTCGCAAAAACAGACTCCGTGCTCTGAAGTCGTGAGTGTGATAAAAGAGGGAAGGCCAAGAACCACCATTCGATCATACAAGAGTAGCTCAAGAGTTGGCGGTGGGAGCTGTTGAATAGCTGCTTTTCTTCTTATTTATAATTTCAAAGTTAGATACACTAGGACTAGGATGTGAGGGTTCAACACCCATTATTGTAACTACAGGACGCGCTTAAAGTGGCCAATAGTATTAAATAAAGTTTACCGCATCCACTAGGACAAGGCGTGAGGGTTCAACACCCATTATTGTAACTACAGGACGCGCTTAAAGTGGGCAATAGTCTCCACTAGGACTAGGCGAGAGGGTTCAACACCCATTATTGTAGCTACAGGACGCGCTTAAAGTGGCCAATACTATTAAATAAAGTTTACCGCATCCACTAGGACTAGGATGTGAGGATTCAACAC
>NW_013700855.1:0-582 GCF_000517525.1 Limulus polyphemus | reverse complement strand
GCCATTTTAACGGGCGTATAAAACGTATGCTGTGGTGGGGGAGGGGGAGCTCGTATTCTCCTTTTTCTACAAATGTCGAAAGGACGCCATTTAAACGGGCGTATAAAACGTATGCTGTGGTGGGGGAGGGGGAGCTCGTATTCGCCTTTCTTAATATGTCGAACGGACGCCATTTTATGTCATTTGCTATCAGTAAATAACTTAGAATATTATTGACCAATAGCAGTCTCGTCAAAATGTATTGATTTAATCACATATTATCAGTTTCGAAGTACCTTATTTATATTGACCAATTTTTGATATCTCTTTAACAATTTGCTTTTAGAGGGGTGGGGGGAGTTCATGAAAATATCGGAAACTCTAAACAACCCCCCTTACATTCATGACGTAACATTGAAAACTCACGTGGCGTTAGGATCGTACTCCGCCCACACGCGGATGAATTCGTCAAGGTGATGAGCTCCCAAAATGGACGAATCCCGTGTCAGGTAATCAAAGTTGTCCATTATAACGGCAACGAACAGGTTCAACATCTGTGATAAAATATAATACAACAGCTGTGTGTTGGTACTATTACATTTA
>NW_013700854.1:0-582 GCF_000517525.1 Limulus polyphemus | reverse complement strand
CCGGTTTCTAACAGTGCAAGTCCGCAGACATACTGCTGTGCCACTGGGGAGCTCCCGAATCGTACAGAAAACGTTATTTATCACTACCATGCACTAGAAATCGGGTTTCGATACCTGTGGTGGGCAAAACACAAACAGCCCTTTCTATAGCTTTATGCATAATAACAAACAACAATCACTGCTGTGCTTGTACTTAACAGGTCAGAACAATGCTATTCTTATTAACTGTGTGATATTATAACCAATATAGGTAAAAAAAACAAAAAACATTCGGAACTCTTTAAATCATAAGTTTTATGTTACCTAGAAATTAGTTGTGGTTCATCGGTTACATTTTGAAGTCACAATTTTGACACATGTATGAACTTGTTCACTGGTTGCCTAAATTCAATTTATCAAATAAAACGTTGTAATAACTCATGAATGTCGATTTTACGTATGAAGTCCAAGGGATGATAGATTATATATATCTCTCTCTCTATATATATATATATATAGAGAGAGAGAGAGAGATTCATTCCAAATAAGTAAAAACTCGAGAATACCATTACATAGAATTATTGACATTTTTAATTTGTCTGC
>NW_013700853.1:0-582 GCF_000517525.1 Limulus polyphemus | reverse complement strand
TTACGGCATTGTAACACAGCTATGGTTTACATACAGTTATACAGCTGTCTGTGTTACAATGCCGTCTATGGTTTACATACAGTTATACAGCTGTCTGTGTTACAATGCCGTCTATGGTTTACATTAACACAGCCAGCTGTATAACTGTATGTAAACCATAGACGGCATTGTAACACAGCCAGCTGTATAACTGTCAATGCAAACCATAGACGATATAAAGTTATGTTAGCTGTCTGTGTTACAATGCCGTCTGTGGTTTACATACAGTTATACAGCTGTCTGTGTTACAATGCCGTCTATGGTTTACATACAGTTATACAGCTGTCTGTGTTATAATGCCGTCTATGGTTTACATACAGTTATACAGCTGTCTGTGTTACAATGCCGTCTATGGTTTACATACAGTTATACTAGCTGGCTGTGTTACAATGCCGTCTATGGTTTACATACAGTTATACAGCTGGCTGTGTTATAATGCCGTCTATGGTTTATATACAGTTACGCAGCTGTCTGTGTTACAATGCCGTCTGTGGTTTACATACAGTTATACAAGTTGCTGTGTTACATACAGTTATACAGCTG
>NW_013700852.1:0-582 GCF_000517525.1 Limulus polyphemus | reverse complement strand
AAGTTAATGAGTGGTCTAGTAAGGTCACGAGTATCATGGAGATGATTATTCAGGACAGGTATTATGGAGTTAAAGTGTGGTCCAGTAAGGCACGAGTATCATGGAGATGATTATTCAAGACAGGTATCACGAAGTTAAAGAGTGGTTCAGTCAGGCACGACATGGAGAGGATTATTTAAGACAGGTGTCATGAAATTAAAGAGTGGTCCAGTAAGGGACGAATATCATGGAGATGATTATTCAAGACAGGTATCATGAAACTGAAGAGTGGACCAGCCAAACGTGTATCAGGAAAGTGGAGAATGGGCCATCCAAGCATAGATATAAGAGAGATAACGTGTAGACCAGCCAGGCATGGGTATTAGGAAGTTGAAGAGTACGCCAGCCAGGCATAGGTATCAGGGAGATAACCATTCAGGCACGGTTATCATGAAGTTGGAAAATGGACCAACCAGAGATGGTATCACAGAGGTGACGAATGGACAAACCAGGCACGGGTAATTAGGAAAACAACATTAGACCAGCTAAGCATTAATAACAAAGGGACATCAATCGAGTATTAGGAAAACCTCATTAGACCAG
>NW_013700851.1:0-582 GCF_000517525.1 Limulus polyphemus | reverse complement strand
ACTAGAAGTATTTTACATTATTTTGGTGTTTTCTAGATTGTTTCTTCATGCACTAGAAGTATTTTACATTATTTTGATGTTTTGTAGATTGTTTCATCATGCACTATAAGTATTTTACATTAGTTAGATGGTTTCTAGATTGTTTCATCATGCACTAGAAGTATTTTACATTATTCTGGTAGTTTCTAGATTGTTTCATCATGCACTAGAAGTATTTTACATTATTTTGGTAGTTTCTAGATTGTTTCATCATGCACTAGAAGTATTTTACATTATTTTGGTCTTTTCTAGATTGTTTCATCATGCACTAGAAGTATTTTACATTATTTTTGTGTTTTGTAGATTGTTTCATCATGCACTAGAAGTATTTTACATTATTTTTGAAACAATCTACAAAACACAATAATGTAAAATACTTCTAGTGCATGATGAAACAATCTACAAAACACAAAATAATGTAAAATACTTCTAGTGCATGATGCATGATGAAACAATCTACAAAACACAAAACTAGAAGTATTTTACATTATTTTGTGTTTGTAGATTGTTTCATCATGCACTAGAAGTATTTTACATTATTTT
>NW_013700850.1:0-582 GCF_000517525.1 Limulus polyphemus | reverse complement strand
CAATCTGCAATCCGTGATAGTGACAGAAATTCTCTACTTTGTACAGATCGTGTAGATACCGGAATTTGACATTCCATCCTGGTGGATGTCCACTCGTTGATTTGATATATTCTGATGTACGGTACAGCAGTGAAAATTTCTATCACGACAACACTGCACCAATTTGTGAATATTTTACATAATCCAGGTTTCCTTCTTTCCCTGGGTTCCTCATGTTTTAAGTTATAATTTAGCAGTTTTTTCTACACGAGGAACATGTAGAAAAAACTGCTGGAGACACCAGAACGAAAAATGTATCAGAAATTGATGACGTGAGTGTTAACAAACCATTTAGTTTAATGTACCATTAAGCAATATTTATATTTTTCACTGCGTAATTTTCCGTAAAAATGTAGTTTTACTTTTGTTTGTTTGTTGTTTGTTTGGACTATCTGTGCTGTGTCCTGCACGAGTAACGAAACCCAGTTTTTAGAGTTATAAGCCTTCAGATTTACCACTGAGGTTCTGGGGGAAAAATATGAAGTATACAGTCACGAGATCGAATCCAGTCACCGAACATGACTATCATTACAGCCTTATGGG
>NW_013700849.1:0-582 GCF_000517525.1 Limulus polyphemus | reverse complement strand
GATTAATAGGCTTCAATATTGGATGAGAAAAACTGTACGGTTTGTACTTTGATATCACATAGTAATAAAACATTAGTTTACTGAGGATTACAAGGTAATCTCATAGTAGTCTTCAGGGTAATATTGAGGCAGTTTCCAAGGTAACGTTACAACAGTCTCCAAGTTAATCTTATAGTACTCAAACAGAACTATCTGAGGTAACCAGACAGAAATCTCCAAGTTACACCCACAGTAGCCTCCAAAAGATAAGCTCAATGTAATGTCCATGTTAATCTTAAAGTAGTCACCAAGGTAATCTTATAGTAATCTTCAGAGTATCCACACAGTGTTCCTGAGGGAAATCTCAAAGTAATCTCCAAGATAATCTAATTGTAGTCTTCAAGTTATCCTCACAGTAGCCTCAAAGTAATCTCCAAGATAATCTAATTGTAGTATTCAAGTTATCCTCACAGTAGCCTCAAAGTTAATCTCATAGTAATCTTGAAGATAACCTCACAGTAATCTTGAAGATAATCTCACAGTAATCTAAAAGATAACCTCACAGTAATCTTGAAGATAATCTCACAGTAATCTAAAATATAA
>NW_013700848.1:0-582 GCF_000517525.1 Limulus polyphemus | reverse complement strand
TGACTCAAGCAACTACACGAATTCATCAACATGACTTAAGCACCTATATGATTTGACACGTGTGACTCAAAGCCTCTGCATTACTCTAACATCTGTACAGTTGAAGGCAACACATCCCCGCTGCAGACTGCCACTTATTTGTTGTTTTTAAAGTTATTAACTGTTAGCAGTTTTAAAATATCATAAATATTTAATAGAAAGTGTTTTTACTTAAAGTATACAGTTTATAAAACACGTAGAACGTAGATTATGATGGCTGTGTAACTATGGTAACGTCTTAGATTGTCTTTGTATGCCTGAAAAACAGTTGAAATTTAATGGCGGCGTTTAGTGAATTCTGTATGTTTTAGTTTTTTCAGTAAATAGTAATAAGTAGTCCATCAATAACTGTCAAGCAATACTAAACTAAATAGTAATAAGTAGTCCACCAATAACTGTCAAGCATTACTAAACTAAATAGTAAATAAGGGACCATCCTTATAATATAATTTGTCGTGAAACATCGTCTCTAAGGAAGCGAGATTGGTGTCCATAAAAAACGATTTGGTATTTTCTTAGATTGGTGACCATAAAAAACGATTT
>NW_013700847.1:0-582 GCF_000517525.1 Limulus polyphemus | reverse complement strand
TTTACTTAATAAGACATTCTCATAACTTTATAAACTGAAGGTACCTCTGGTAAACTCGGTTGGATTTTATGGTCGTCAAGTGTAAAGATAACTTGTATGTGCAATTTTTATTATTGTAAGCTATATTTTCAATGTTTTAACTTAGATATTTACTAGAAGTACACACAGGTGTCGCTAGGTGCTTAAAAGATTTAGGCTCAGGCCCATAATCGATCATGGTTTTCTATTCTGATATTTCAAGACACTAATTGGGAATTCGGAACACTTTCAAGTAGAAACGGGGCAGGGGACACTGGCCCCATGTGCCAGCGCTTAGCGACACCTCTGGGGTGCATGACGCTGAGATCAAGTCAGTTCATAAAAGTAGTCCTAGAATAACTAGAATGTTCACTATGACATCAAGAATCTAGTAAAGTCGACTAACAACTAGATATGGGCGCATTTATATAAATAAACGTCAATATATGTGTGTGTATCTGTTCCTTATACGTTTTCACATTTCTTGATCAATCAGTATCAAACGTGACACAGGATGACATGAGGAAGGTCATGAGGGGATGGACCCCCCCCCCATCTAATTTC
>NW_013700846.1:0-582 GCF_000517525.1 Limulus polyphemus | reverse complement strand
GTGTCAATCTGGTATACTCTTATAGACTGCTCGGAGCAATTCGGAATATTCTTACTGACAGTCGGGACAACTTGTAATACTCTTATAGACAGTCGTGTCAATCTGGTATACTCTTATAGACTGCTCGGAGCAATTCGGAATATTCTTATAGATAGTCAGACCAACTTGTAATACTCTTATAGGTGAAAGGTGAAAGTCTTTCTGAACGCTATGTATCAGGGTTTATTTGTTATTATCAAGACAGAATAATTTCAACAAGCACAATTAATAAGTTAATCGGAGAAGGTTTTAAAGAGTTGGTAAGAAAGTTCTGTAGATAGAGGTAAGAAGTTTTACAGACCTAAAGTGTTGTAGATAGAGGTAGGAAGTTTTACAGACCTAAAGTATTGTACATAGAGGTAGAAAGTTTTACAGACCTAAAGTGTTGTAGATACAGGTAGGAAGTTTTACAGACCTAAAGTGTTGATAAGAAAGTGCTGTAGATAGAGATAGAAAGTTTTACAGACCTAAAGTGTTGTAGATAGAGGTAGGAAGTTTTACAGACCTAAAGTATTGTAGATAGAGGGAGGAAGTTTTACAGAC
>NW_013700845.1:0-582 GCF_000517525.1 Limulus polyphemus | reverse complement strand
ATACTTATATAAGCTAATGTTATAAATAAGGAGAAATTAACTTCAACCATTCAATGGAAACAACGGTTGTAAATTACAGTTTTTTTACTGTTGGTTTTCTTATTATCACCAGTAATTCATCACATAGTTTTCCGTTTTGTGTATTTATTCAGGATTTTCGTGTGCAATTGTAAAGGATTTCAACTCGAAGTAAATATTCTCTTGACCACAATTAACGAAACCTGTTTATCACCATGTCTCTCGTTGTGTCTGCAGCAAGTTCACTAACATTTGGCGTTCGATTCTCCACAGTTCAAAGAACTGAGATAGACCATTGTGTAACTTTCGCTAAAACAAACAAACCTAATTTAATATAACAAATATAATGAACGAAGAAAATATAGATATGTGAACAAGTCTTCCTGAAATAAAACAGGAAACTCTAACTTTAAAAAGTTCTTACATATGTGAGAAAAGATAACAAATAAAACAGGAAACTCTAACTTTAAAAAGTTCTTACATATGTGAGAAAAGATAGCAAATAAAACAGGAAACTCTAACTTTAAAAAGTTCTTACATATGTGAGAAAAGATAACAAATAAA
>NW_013700844.1:0-582 GCF_000517525.1 Limulus polyphemus | reverse complement strand
AGGCCTATATGCAGAATGTTTGAAGGGGGGGGGTTATAATTTATGAGATCAAAAGCCAACACATATTGTGCAAAGCATGCTAATGTTACAGAGGTCTGGGAGCATGCCCCTCAGAAAATTTATAAGAAATAGGTGCTATGAGATTAAATCTGGAAGCAATTTTGCATGAAATATACATTAAACAATTGCACATCTGTTCTCATAAAAACCACAAACAACCAACGAAAAGTCAACAAATCATCATTCTGTTGTAACACTGCATGGGTAGATAGACTTAAATTAGTATAAATATACATGTTTTATTACAGTAAAGTACTGAACTATCCACATACAGAGTAGTTATTAATTGTTAAATTATATTACTAATTTAATCAACTGTGTACAACTAAAGCAGCAAAGCTAGGTAATACTATAACTTGGTCATCATATGCCAATCCTTTTCGTTTGCTAACAAAAAACATTCGTATGTTGCTGCAATCAGTTTCACGTAGGTGTTTCATTTTGTTCAGTAAGCAGTGTCAAAGGTCTAGCTTATAAATATATATATATATATATATATATATATATATATATATATATATA
>NW_013700843.1:0-582 GCF_000517525.1 Limulus polyphemus | reverse complement strand
CAAGGATCACTTCTAAAAACTGTTTTATCACATTATCTACGACGTTAGAAGAGTGAACAAGGATCACTTCTAAAAACTGTTTTATCACATTATCTACGACGTTAGAAGAGTGAACAAGGATCATGGTGATTATTTAGTAAGATAATGTGATAAAACAGTTTTTAGAAATGATCCTTGTTCACTCTTCTAACGTCGTAGATAATGTGATAAAACAGTTTTTAGAGAGAGTAGGATTGGGTAGTTTTTGGCTACTTATTGCTAAACATAGTAGCCATTAATTAGTGACCTATAATCGTATTATGTTATGACGTCATTATGTAAGGTTTGATATGTCCAAGGGATATTGAAATTTACTACGTAACCTGTGACATTAATTACTGATAATTAGTTTAAAAAATTAAAGGAATTATTATGTCAACATAAAAGAAACACTTGTTTGTTATCGGATAAACAGAATATTACATGTATGGTTACAACGGTTGACTAGGTTAACCTGGCATCATTGGGTACATCAACTACAAATTTGTGCGATATAAAGAGCTATTACCCCCCCCCCCCCACACACACACACACACCAACCCT
>NW_013700842.1:0-582 GCF_000517525.1 Limulus polyphemus | reverse complement strand
CTAAGTACAGAATCAGTAAATCTATGTTTTCTGGTGGTCTAAGTACAGAATCAGTAAACCTATGTTTTCTCGTGGTCTAAGTACAGAATCAGTAAACCTATGTTTTCTGGTGGTCTAAGTACAGAATCAGTAAACCTATGTTTTCTCGTGGTCTAAGTACCGAATCAGTAAATCTATGTTTTCTGGTATTCTAAGTACAGAATCAGTAAATCTATGTTTTTTCGTGATCTAAGTACAGAATCAGTAAATCTATGTTTTCTCGTGATCTAAGTACAGAATCAGTAAATCTATGTTTTCTCGTGATCTAAGTACAGAATCAGTAAACCTATGTTTTCTAGTGGTCTAAGTACAGAATCAGTAAACCTATGTTTTCTGGTGGTCTAAGTACAGAATCATTAAATCTATGTTTTCTCGTGATCTACGTACCGAATCAGTAACTCTATGTTTTTTCGTCGAGCTGTGATGTATTGTAAAGTCAAATAAAACTTGGTGAACTCTCATCACGAATGAATTTAGTGAGACGCTAAAACCATTGTTTATAAATTAGTCTTGACGAGTTACTAAAACTTAGTTTATAAATCA
>NW_013700841.1:0-582 GCF_000517525.1 Limulus polyphemus | reverse complement strand
ATTGTATTATTTAGCTTTGTTGTTCGATGTTAAGTATTGTATTATTTAGCTTTGTTGTTCGATGTTAGTATTGTATTATTTAGCTTTGTTGTTCGATGTTAAGTATTGTATTATTTAGCTTTGTTGTCCGATTTTATCATTTATACAACATTTCTTAATGTCGTGTATGGTTGCTAATTTATATGCTTTGATGTTTGTTCGGTTATTGAATTTTAATTGAACTTCATTTTTCGATGTAAGACATACCACAAGATGATATTTGATATATTAGACATACCACAAGATGATATTTGATATATTAGACATACCACAAGATGATATTTGATATATTAAACATACCACAAGATGATATTTGATATATTAGACATACCACAAGATGATATTTGATATATTAGACATACCACAAGATGATATTTGATATATTAGACATACCACATCTTAATGTTTCACATTAATATTATGGGTTTTGTTGTTAATCGCTCTGTGTTAGAATTTCTATATTTTCGTTTTGTTAAAATCCGACACCTGGTATTAATAAGCACGTGCTGTTCCGCTCATATATATATATATATATATATATAT
>NW_013700840.1:0-582 GCF_000517525.1 Limulus polyphemus | reverse complement strand
GCTATTAGTCAATCTTCTTTCTGGAAATTCACATAGGGCTCGTGGGACAATAATATGACTGAAAAATGTTATCGGTCTTACTGTGATTTAATATCCCACGAACTGCCTATCAGCAGATAACACTTTGCTATAACACATTAATGAAACAGGTCGTAAAGGTCTGTTGAATATCTTGATTATAGAGGATATAGTACGGTATCAATATGACTTAGCGAAATCTCGTTTTGAATATATGTTGTGTATTAAATATTCCAAAATATCAATTTCAAACGTGTGTATTCGAAACACCACTAATTTTGCACTAAGTTCTTGGGTTAACTTCTGAATACATTGCCAGTTACTAGAAGCCGGAATAAAGTACTGTAGTAGTCAGAACCATCGTTTTTTTGTAGTTATTTTTAAGAAAATCAATTCAAAGTTTAATTTTTTTTTCCAAAATGTTTGTTGAGACATGGGACATTTGGATTAGCTTCAGTAATCCACCAATTCAACAACTTTTACTCTTACAAGCGCAAACCTTCTATTCTTGTGTAGGTAATAGTTTATTTGTTCGTAATTAAGCACAAAGTTACCCACCAAAGC
>NW_013700839.1:0-582 GCF_000517525.1 Limulus polyphemus | reverse complement strand
CGTGGCGTGACAGTAGTCATGTGACCTCGCTGACGCAACAATATGTTTGGTGCAAAATTTGGAAGTAGTTGTAACTGTGCAAGCTTTTAAAGTTTTTCTGCTCCTGACAATCGACTGCCTTTGATGATATCAGCTGGCTGTAAATATCGCCATACTTAACATTTAACCAATTTCTTATATCATGGATCGAATTAGTAATTTTGTTTACGTCTGGCGGCTTTAAATAATCACTATCTGATTCCATTTCGGTAAAAAATAAACGATTTGTTGATAGTAGGTCAATTTGTTTACGTTTTTCTTTCACTACTATAATGGCGCTGGTAATAGTATCGCCGCCCTTGCGGTCGCGTCTAAAATTTAAAAAATGTGTCAATAATAGTAGTTTTTCGATGTGAAATAGATTAAGTTAATTAACTCTAATTTTTATCAATTGTATTCAACTTATTACACATGATAATTAGATTTTTGATTCTTTAACATCAAATGATTTATTTAGTCTAACGCTAAATTATCTCGGGCACTCAGGAAAACAGTGTCTGTAAAACCGTGGTTGAAATAAATCCGTATTCGCAAAATCAGAGG
>NW_013700838.1:0-582 GCF_000517525.1 Limulus polyphemus | reverse complement strand
CATGAATCATGTTTGTTATGTGATGTAGTTTAAACTCCTAATACATGTACTTATGTACACGTGAATCATATCTAATTCTTCTTCACTCTAGAGAAAACAGTTCCAAGTAGTAAGCTTCTTCTTAAATCTTAGATTACATCAACTGAATATAAGAGCTCTCTACAGTAAGATTACATCAACTGAATATAAGAGCTCTCTACAGTAAGATTACATCAACTGAGTATAAGAGCTCTCTACAGTAAGATTACATCAACTGAGTATAAGAGCTCTCTACAGTAAGATTACATAAACTGAGTATAAGAGCTCTCTACAGTAAGATTACATCAACTGAGTATAAGAGCTCTCTACAGTAAGATTACATCAACTGAGTATAAGAGCTCTCTACAGTAAGATTACACCAACTGAGTATAAGAGCTCTCTACAGTAAGATTACATCAACTGAGTATAAGAGCTCTCTACAGTAAGATTACATCAGCTGAGTATAAGAGCTCTCTACAGTAAGGTTACATAAACTGAGTATAAGAGCTCTCTACAGTAAGATTACATCAACTGAGTATAAGAGCTCTCTACAGAAAGATTACA
>NW_013700837.1:0-582 GCF_000517525.1 Limulus polyphemus | reverse complement strand
AATACGTTTAATAAAGAAAGTGAAGTTGAAGAATTTTAAACAGAAATAAACGTTTAATAAAGAAAGAGAAGTGGAAGAATTGTAAACAGAAAGAATACGTTTAACACAGAAAGAGAAGTTAATAATTTGTTTACAATTTTTCGACTTCTCTTTCTTTATTAAACGTATTCTTTCTTTTTACAATACTTCCACTTCTCTTTCTTTATTAAACGTATTTTTTCTGTTTACAATTCTTCAACTTCACTTTCTTTATTAAACGTATTCTTTCTGTTTAAAATTCTTTAACTTCATATTCTTTATTAAACGTATTCTTTCTGTTTACAATTCTTCAACTTCACTTTCTGTATTAAACGTATTCTTTCTGTTTACAAAGAAAGAGAAGTGGAAGAATTGTAAGCAGAAAGAGTACGTTTAATAAAGAACTTGAAGTTGAAGAATTGTAAACAGAAAGAATACGTTTAATAAAGAAAGAGAAGTGGAAGAATTGTAAACAGAAAGAATACGTTTAATAAAGAAAGAGAAGTCGAAGAATTCTAAACAGAAAGAATACGTTTAATAAAGAAAGTGAAGTGGAAGAATTGT
>NW_013700836.1:0-582 GCF_000517525.1 Limulus polyphemus | reverse complement strand
AGTAAACATTTTAGTTAATATGATTATCCCAATTTTACAATCTGTACGTTTATATATATACGGTTTTGTAACTCTCTTGTACTTGTACTGAAAACTTATTTCCTTGTGAAATTTCTTATGGAATAATTTGTTTGTTGGTTATGAACTGTAAAACTTGGGCTATGCTTTACCTCTCGTTGGTAAGGATTTCCAGCGTTATAATATAAACACTGAAAATTGAAGCGTAATTTTCAGAACTTGAATTACGTTATGATGCTATGATTGTCAAAAATTGTTTGATATCCTTTATTAATAAATTATTATAATTTGATTTATTTAGTTGTCGACCATGAAAGTTTTTTAACATTAGTTAGTCTATTAGGCATAAGCTGTTTATATATTATAAGGTAGGCCTACTCCTCTAGACTTGTGTTCATAATTAATAGTAGTAATACAAATAGAACTATAATACTAGTAATAGTAATAGTTACTATTAGTATTAGCACTAATTCAGATTAGTGTTAATTAATAAAGTTTACATTCTGAATTAATACAACACATTGTCCCTGTCTGAGTAGTATTAAATTAGTCTTATAAATTATA
>NW_013700835.1:0-582 GCF_000517525.1 Limulus polyphemus | reverse complement strand
CGTAACAGTATACAAATCACTAAATCACATAGTCATATGGTGTAATAAGTGGAGAACTGAAATAATGCACACAAAATACAAGCAATAGCATTTCGCGTGAAAATCTCATATAAACGTAAAGAGCTCCTTAAAGTTAAACTCAAAATACACAACACGGAAATTGCACTCAAACACCGCCAAGTTTTTAGGAGTATCATGCAACAAGCAGTTAACCTGGACTAATCATTTCAATATTATAACCACTACAATCAACTGAAAAATTAATTATGGTAATGTAGGAGCTTAAGTTTAACACAAACGTGCTTAATTGGTTTAGGTTCTGGTGACTTTGCTGGTTAAAAATGACTAAAATCATTATCATGCTCTTTTAACATATTCCGAACAATAACAACAAAATGGATTGTTGCAGAATAGTCTTGAAAGAATCCTTGTCCATGTGAATAACTGTTTTGCAAAGCAGACAACATTGATTTCTATCTCTAGCTTGTGAATCAAAAATACTTTTTTTACACGGAAGCTTTGTTCACCAATGCCCGTGTAAGGACCTTAAACAAATGAAAATTAACGACGACAACCATTCTC
>NW_013700834.1:0-582 GCF_000517525.1 Limulus polyphemus | reverse complement strand
TAACTTAATATACAAATATAGGAAACAATGAATTATAAAAGGATCACAGCATAGGTCACGTTAATAATTACCACACAAACATAGATCCATAAGTCAACTAATGTAACTTAATATAGGAAACAATGAATTATAAAAAGGATCACAGCATAGGGTCACGTTAATAATTACCACACAAACATAGATCCATAAGTCAACTAATGTAACTTAATATACGAAACAATGAATTATAAAAAGGATTACAGCATAGGGTCACGTTAATAATTACCACACAAACTTAGATTCATTAGTCAACTAATGTAACTTAATATACAAATATACGAAACAATGAATTATAAAAAGGATCACAGCATAGGGTCACGTTAATAATTACCACAGAAACATAGATCCATAAGTCAACTAATGTAACCTTAATATACGGAAACAATGAATTATAAAAAGGATCACAGCATAGGGTCACGTTAATAATTACCACACAAACATAGATCCATAAGTCAACTAATGTAACTTAATATAGGAAACAATGAATTATAAAAAGGATCACAGCATAGGGTCACGTTAATAATTACCACACAAACGATAGAT
>NW_013700833.1:0-582 GCF_000517525.1 Limulus polyphemus | reverse complement strand
ATATATATATATATATATATATATATATATATATATATTGAATAATTCATGTATTATTTTCATCTCGCAGTAATAGTGAGATTAGCATCATTAGAGTCCCCTGGTGGGACAGTGGTAAGTTTACACACTTAAAACGCTAAAATCCAAGACTCGGTTTCCAAGTTAGACACAGCAGACTCTCAAATGTGGCTTTTGCTCTAAAACCAACAACAATTATACCCATTTTGTGGATCATATTTTGTAATGTACAGTAAATGCTTCATAAGGAATGTGATGTTTGTAGTAGATATAGGTATGGTTTATACTTATTTTTTATATAACCATTGTCAAGTATAAAATATTTTGGTGTGTGTTACACGTGTATTTTGTTGATGTTTTTATCAACATTATAGGAAGCTCTCACTGCCTACAACAGTAGTTCCTCCTTAAAACATATGATCACCAAGGTCAGAAGAGATCCTACCACATTTGAAAGGTAAAGATAACTACTTAGCTACTTTTCCTTTTAAACTTAAAATACTATGTGTGTGTGTGTGTGTGTGTGTGTATATATATTCTGATATGTGTTAACTTAAAAACTAT
>NW_013700832.1:0-582 GCF_000517525.1 Limulus polyphemus | reverse complement strand
AAGGATACTAAAACTCAGCTGTAATATAATTATGGAAGGATACTAAAACTCAGCTGTAATATAACTATGGAAGGATACTAAAACTCAGCTGTAATATAACTATGGAAGGATACTAAAACTCAGCTGTAATATAACTATGGAAGGATACTAAAACTCAGCTGTAATATAACTATGGAAGGATACTAAAACTCAGCTGTAATATAATTATGGAAGAATACTAAAACTCAGCTGTAATATAACTATGGAAGGATACTAAAACTCAGCTGTAATATAACTAAGAAAGGATACTAAAACTCAGCTGTAATATAACTAAGAAAGGATACATTTCTATCTCCACTTTTCCTCCATCAACCCTCACCTCTCCTAAGAAGAGTTACCAGCTTCCTTTACTGTGTGAAGATTGTGACAATTTTTATGAATGAGAAACTAGGAAAGCGTCACACATGACAGTAATCGACTTTTTACAGATTAACCCTGAGAAGAGCCACACATGACAGTAATCAACTTTTTACAGATTAACCCTGAGAAGAGCCACACATGACAGTAATCGACTTCTTACAGATTAACCCTGAGAAGAGCCAC
>NW_013700831.1:0-583 GCF_000517525.1 Limulus polyphemus | reverse complement strand
GGGGGGGGGTGTCCAAATCCAAAACTGGAAGATCTCTGAAACCCTTGTTAGGACAATAACCAGTGTGTTCTGATTGTAGCAGGAATGTGGTCAACTTCATATGGACCAGAGCCGTCACTTCACGAGCCGAGAATTGTGGTGTCTACCCATTAGACATGGTCAGGAATTCCACTGCCATAGTAATAGTAGTCATAGTTGTGAGCACCCAAAACAGGAAGTGCATAACTCCCAAAATTGAAAGAGGAGAGAAGATAAAATAAATCGAAATTCTCCCAGAAACAAAACAAAAATGTAAAATAAATTAACTGTAGGAGAAATTCATGAAAGTAAAAATGTGTAGATAGGTTCATTAAAACGTGTCTAATCAGTAGGAATTGAGAAGTGATTAACATGTGCATAATTAGAGAGGGGGCTTGATACAATAGGGGTAGTGTCTCCCTGCTATTGGTGGAGGGTTGTTGCACGATCAGTTGCATGTTAGTATGCAGTAATAAGTGGGAGTAGCAAGACTAGTGGCAACCAAACATTTGTGTCAATAGAGGGCAGAACGAGTCAAGAAAGTTTTTGTGAACGGAGGTAAGAT
>NW_013700830.1:0-583 GCF_000517525.1 Limulus polyphemus | reverse complement strand
GCTGGTTATCAACCTGATAAACTATGCTGGTTATCAACCTGATAAACTATGCTTGGATCAGCTTGATACCCACCATAGTTTATCAGCTTGATAAACCCAGCATAGTTTATCAGCTTGATACCCAGCATAGTTTATAAGGTTGATGACCAGCATAGTTTATCAGGTTGATAACCAGCATAGTTTATCAGCTTGATACCCAGCATAGTTTATCAGCTTGATAACCAGCATAGTTTATCAGGTTGATAACCAGCAATCAGCTTGATACCCAGGTTGTTTCCCAACATAGTTTATCAGATTGATAACCAGCATAGTTTATCAGGTTGATAACCAGCGCTGGGTATCAAGCTGATAAACTATGCTGGCTACCAACCTGATAAACTATGCTGGTTATCAAGCTGATAAACTATGCTGGGTATCAAGCTGATCCATAGTTTATCAGGTTGATAACCAGCACTGGTTATCAAGCTGATAAACTATGGTGGGTATCAAGCTGATAAACTATGCTGGGTATCAAGCTGATAAACTATGCTGGTTATCAACCTGATAAACTATGCTGGTTATCAACCTGATAAACTATGCTGGG
>NW_013700829.1:0-583 GCF_000517525.1 Limulus polyphemus | reverse complement strand
TAGTAACAACTTATCCCTTATATTGGGGCCTTATATCTACTATTTAGTCAAATAGTGCCCTCCCACTTAACGAGACAACTTATCCCTTATATCTACTATTTAGTCAAACAGTGCCCTCCAACTTAACGAGACAACTTATTCCTTATATTGGCGCCTTATATCTACTATTTATTCAAATAGTGCCCTCCCACTTAACGAGTTGAGGATTTCACTAAAATCAATATATGTTTTTATACAACAATAACAATATTATGAGAAAGAGCCCCATTTAACATGATTATCAAAACTCGCTGCCATCTGTGCTTAAGTATACTGTTTTTCAGAGTTTACAAAGGCACTGTTCTAAAAGGTCCAAAACATCCTTTCAGTCACATCAGGGTGGGAATCTGGTCAAACAATTAGACACTTTGTTTCAAGTCACTTCGGAACACATTGTGCGGCAAAAATACATTTTTAGGTCCAAGATGTATTTTTCGTCCCCATAAAATTTCATTAATGCAGGAAGTACAATATTGTTCAGAGTGTCCCAGTTTGAAGGCGCATTTATGGCTCTCTTAACTTTTGCCAATAGGACAAGTCCAAA
>NW_013700828.1:0-583 GCF_000517525.1 Limulus polyphemus | reverse complement strand
TTACTAAACTATTACTAAATGGGTAGTCAATTATTACTAAACTATTACTAAATGAGTAGTAAATTATTACTAAACTATTACTAAATGGGTCGTCAAATATTACTAAATGGGTAGTCAATATTGGTGTTGTGAGTATAGTATTAAACATTTGTTATCTGTGTGAAACTCCTGTTTATTTGTGTTTGTCTTGTGAGTGCAGTATTAAACATTTGTTATCGGTGTGAAACTCCTGTTTATTTGTGTTTGTGTTGTGAGTGTAGTATTAAACATTTGTTATCTGTGTGAAACTCCTGTCATTCTTTTTATTTGTGTTTGTCTTGTGAGTGCAGTATTAAACATTTGTTATCTGTGTGAAACTGCTGTTTATTTGTGTTTGTGTTGTGAGTGTAGTATTAAACATTTGTTATCTGTGTGAAACTGCTGTTTATTTGTGTTTGTCTTGTGAATGCAGTATTAAACATTTGTTATCTGTGTGAAACTCCTGTTTATTTGTGTTTGTGTTGTGAGTGTAGTATTAAACATTTGTTATCTGTGTGAAACTCCTCTCATTCTGTTTATTTGTGTTTGTGTTGTGAGTGTAGTC
>NW_013700827.1:0-583 GCF_000517525.1 Limulus polyphemus | reverse complement strand
CTTGTTTGTATTGTTTTTGAAAGATTGATATTAACTATCCCTACATTTACTTCCTTTCTTGAAAAGTTTTTATTTACTTTTTACACTAATCTCTTTCGAAAGTAATACGTCTTCTTACTGGTCACGTTTTTTCTATTTGTTATACTTTGAGTTTAATAAATGTTTAGCACCCTGAGATCTTTCTCTCCAAAGCTAAAACATTTTTAAAATACCAAAGTGCAAAAACATTCACATTTCTTTGTGTAACAGAATTACTGTAATATTTTTGAAAGTCTGTAAACGTGTTTACGTTAGGTTTTCGTATTTAGTTAACATTTATTTAATTTTCGTTGCAATGCTACTTTACCTCTCTGTTCATGAATTTTAACACATTTGGTTTTCATAGAACAATTAGACAGAACGTATTATGTTTTTCTAATGATTGTTTATTGATGCAATAACCCGAGAAAAACATGCTTGTGACTACCTGTTAGCTGTAAAACTTTCATATATGGCAATGTAAAACAATCAATATGTCCTTAGCGAACCTGTTAAAAGGCCGGTTTTTAAAGCTTAGTAATCAATATGATTTTAGTGAGCCTTA
>NW_013700826.1:0-583 GCF_000517525.1 Limulus polyphemus | reverse complement strand
TTTGTAATATAAGTCTGCGAATCAAATAACAAAAGAAGAATTGAAATGAAATGAAGATTATTAAAAAACTCCATCCGGTTTTAAAATATTTGTAAGAAATCACTAGAAAACTGAAAACGTTTGGAAATTATCCTAAGCGAATTTTTCCATAAAACTTAAGTATATAAAAAAAAAAACACTCCTCGTCTGTGCTCACCAAACACTATTTTCGCTTCTGTCATGTCATTAAACCTCCACATGGTTTAGTTTCGTCTCTGCGTTTCGTGCTTCCAACATCACCTTTTTTTTTGTTCTTCTACTTGTATATATAGTGAATTGAGTTGGGGGAACTCAGAACTCAGGAAAAAAAAAAGAATATGAAAGATTAAGGGAGTGACGAAAAACAACACTTTGTGGAAGTAAACTCATAAATTATTCACGTTTCGTCGTATTTACTGTCAAACACTATACCACCCCCACTTCTTTATACACTCGTGTGTTTTTGTTTTTGCATCTGAAAGCATAACTGGAATAACAAATTTGTAGGTGCTGGTTGAAGAAAATAGTAATTAATTGCAGTCTAACGCTCCCTGGTGGCTCATAA
>NW_013700825.1:0-583 GCF_000517525.1 Limulus polyphemus | reverse complement strand
GGTACTGTCAGTTGTAATATGGTATTATCAGTTGTAATATGATACTGTCAGTTGTAATATGTTACTGTCAGTTGTAATACGTTACTGTCAGTTGTAATACGTTACTGTCAGTTGTAATATGATACTGTCAGTTGTAATATGTTACTGTCAGTTGTAATACGTTACTGTCAGTTGTAATACGGTACTGTCAGTTGTAATATGATACTGTCAGTTGTAATATGTTACTGTAAACTGTAAGATGTTACTGTCAGTTGTAATATGTTACTGTCAGTTGTAATACGTTACTGTCAGTTGTAATACGGTGCTGTCAGTTGTAATATGGTACTGTCAGTTGTAATATGTTACTGTCAGTTGTAATATGTTACTGTCAGTTGTAATACGGTACTGTCAGTTGTAATATGGTATTATCAGCTTCATGTTTATGTAAAAGTATAAGTTATCTTATATTCCCCTGGAGTTTATAAATGAAATATTTACTGACTGTTTAGGATCACGGAAGCCCTCAAAGTTTGAGCACAGTCACAAATATGACCATTAAGGTGAAGGATGCCGATGACCAGAATCCAGTTTTTACGCACGAGCT
>NW_013700824.1:0-583 GCF_000517525.1 Limulus polyphemus | reverse complement strand
TGGCTAAATCTCGGAATTTCATAAAACTCGAATATATCTCACTTTCACACAAGTCTGAAAACATTGGCTAACAAAGCCTATCTGAGGAAGTTCTGACACAAAACTGGCCTTTTCTCAACCACACTAAAATTCTCATATGACTAACACATGACGAAATACTCCCAGAATTTATCATTTCACATGGATGTCGGAACAGGGGATATATGCTCCCAATAATTATATTGGGGGCCCCGAACATAATTAGGCCGCCCCAATATTTTGCCCACAACAAATTTTTATTTAGTCTTTTTCGATGCACTTGGAGCATATAGAACCCATTTGGAATGTGCATGACGAATTAACTATGTGAAAATGTGATTCTGTAACACACAGTAAACAATTTAATTCGTATTGTGTATGTTTGTGTGTATGTACAATACAGTACTTTCTATTGTGTAAAAACTGTTGAATAATATTTAAAGCGTTTTTATTGATTATCACATAATGTTTACTCATATGCGACTACCTTTCCACCCTCCAATGTTTTGTACGTTCCAATTTGTCGGTTTTATTTTGAATACCTTTCACTACTATAAATTAGGGG
>NW_013700823.1:0-583 GCF_000517525.1 Limulus polyphemus | reverse complement strand
GCGCATTATCAAAGATATCTGATTCTGTAACTCATTGTTTGAAGTGAGGGGGGGGGGAGTTGCCTTGTTGGAGAGGAGGCGAGTTTTTTTTTTTGAATTTCAAAAGTGGTAACCCTAGTCAAATAAGAACAACAACTAACTTAAGTTTTTAACAAATTGCATAATGGTTGAAGTTTATATTTGGAATAATTTACAGAGAGAGATAAAAAAAAAAAAGACAACTCTGGCAAACTAACAAGTTTAGCGATTTGTAGAGAACGCCGAAAAAAAGCCTATTCTGTACGATTGTGTCATTTTCTGTACAAAATCCTTACTTTTCTCTTGGCATGTTTTCCTTTGATTCATTGGTCACGTGACTCAGATTGATCTATCTGGTAGTGTTTGTCTACTTTCTACATCAGTTTCTGAAAACTTCAGGCCTGGTATAGCACTCTTAATTTCTTTTCTTTTTATTCGATCTTGACATTATCACCCATTATATTAACCCTAGACGTGTTATGCATAAATATATGGACGTTGATTACAAGTTGTTTTGAATATACGACTAAAAGGCGGAGCTAACGATACCGTATATGTTATTTAC
>NW_013700822.1:0-583 GCF_000517525.1 Limulus polyphemus | reverse complement strand
TTAACATTACAACAAGGGTTTAATCAAGAAACAACAAAACCTTCAGAAAACTTTGTTAACATTACAACAAGGGTTTAATCAAGAAACAACAAAACCTTCAGAAAACTTTGTTAACATTACAACAAGGGTTTAATCAAGAAACAACAAAACCTTCAGAAAACTTTGTTAACATTACATCAAGGGTTTAATAAAGAAAAACAAAACCTTCAGAAAACTTTGTTAACATTACTACTAGGGTTTAATCAAGAAAAAACAAAACCTTCAGAAAACTTTGTTAACATTACTACTAGGGTTTAATCAAGAAACAATAAAACCTTCAGAAAGCTTTGTTAACATTACTACTAGGGTTTAATCAAGAAATAAACAAAACCTTCAGAAAACTTTGTTAAGATTACATCTAGGGCTTAATCAAGAAACACCAAAACATCCAGAGAATGTTTTAAATATTATAACTAGGGTCAGTAAAGAAACACCAAAACCTTCAGAAAACTTTGTTAACATTACTATTAGAGTTTAATCAAGAAACACCAAAACATTCAGAGAATGTTTTAAAGATTATAACTAGGATTAATAAAGAAACACC
>NW_013700821.1:0-583 GCF_000517525.1 Limulus polyphemus | reverse complement strand
ATTCTTGACAACATTTTGGAACTAAGTTTACTTTTCTAACACCTGTTATCTTACAGATAAAACAGATTCTTGACACATTTTGGAACTAAGTACACTTTTATAACACCTGTTATCTTACAGATAAAACAGGTTCTTGACAACATTTTGGAACTAAGTACACTTTTCTAACACCTGTTATCTTACAGATAAAACAGGTTCTTGACAACATTTTGGAACTAAGTACACTTTTATAACACCTGTTATCCCTGTTTTATCTGTAAAAGAATGACAACATTTTGGAACTAATGTACTTTTCTAATACCTGTTATTTTATAGATAAAACAGATTCTTGACAACATTTTGGAACTAAGTGTACTTTTCTAACACCTTGTTATCTTATAGATAAAACAGGTTCTTGACAACATTTTGGAACTAAGTGTACTTTTCTAACACCTGTTATCTTACAGATAAAACAGGTTCTTGACAACATTTTGGAACTAAGTGTACTTTTCTAACATCTGTTATCTTACAGATAAAACAGGTTCTTGACAACATTTTGGAACTAATGTACTTTTCTAACACCTGTTATCTTACAGATAAAACA
>NW_013700820.1:0-583 GCF_000517525.1 Limulus polyphemus | reverse complement strand
TGCCCGACTTTATGAGTTGTATAACAACATCAAAACAGCTTGCCCCACTTTACGAGTTGTATAACAACATCAAAACAGCTTGCCCCACCTTATGAGTTGTATAACAACATCAAAGCAGCTTGCCCCACTTTATGAGTTGTATAACAAGCAAACTGTTTTGATGCCGACTTTATGAGTTGTATAACAACATCAAAGCAGCTACCCGACTTTATGAGTTGTATAAGAACATCAAAACAGCTTGCCCCACTTTATGAGTTGTATAACAACATCAAAACAGTTTACCCGACTATATGAGTTGTATAACAACATCAAAAGAGCTTGCCCCACTTTATGAGTTGTATAACAACATCAAAACGGCTTGCCCCACTTTATGAGTTGTATAACAACATCAAAACAGCTTGCCCCACTTTATGAGTTGTATAACAACATCAAAACAGCTTGCCCCACTTTATGAGTTGTATAACAACATCAAAACAGCTTGAAAGTCGGGCAAGTTGCTTTGATGTTGTTATACAACTCATAAAGTCGGCCAAGCTGCTTTGATGTTGTTATACAACTCATAAAGTCGGGATGAGTTGTATAA
>NW_013700819.1:0-583 GCF_000517525.1 Limulus polyphemus | reverse complement strand
AAACTTTCGTTATATCCAGAGATGGTTTTACATTTTAAATTTGTTTTTATTTTCTTGAAACTATGGAGTTAAAGTCAATTTGCATGATGCAGAAACATAGTTTTTGATTTTCCATAAACATTATTCCACACATTAAACACTGACATTTAAATTAAGACCCAGTTACATTTTGTTCCGCTTATTCATTGACCTTTCTCGTAAAACTAGTCTCTCGGGTGGATCAGCGGTAAGTTTACAGACTTGTAACAATAAAATTCAGGGTTCGATTCTCTGCGGTGAACAGATCGTAGATAGCTCATTTTGTACAGTGATAAGTGTGATGGCTTATAAGGCTAAAAATCTCATTTTGATGCCCACGTTGGAAAGAGCACAGATAACCTATTGTGTAGCTTTATGTATAACACTAAACAATTTAAAATTCTTGCAGAGCCTCTAGACAGAGGTAATAGTTATAACTCAAAACAATAAAAATATAAATAAAAGTTTTCAATATCTGCCTTTTCTTTCTTATTTTGTAACAGTATTTGATAATATTTTGTGGGTTGAATTAACAATAAGGGTTTGTTTGAAGTTAAGCACAAAG
>NW_013700818.1:0-583 GCF_000517525.1 Limulus polyphemus | reverse complement strand
TGAAGATTTTGATCACATGCTTTAAAATAGTACATGATTCACTAAGTGTGTTAAAAGTTTTTAGATTAATGTTGACTGTTCAGGTCTGTTTCATGTTGATAAACAAGTGGTCTTAAGGTTTTTTTAATATATACCTTTAAACCTTTTTCCAGAATCTCCTCTGCCTTAGGACCCCGAACAGTGCAATGAACAGCTATTTTTTCATTTCTACGAATTCCAAAGGATCTTACTGTGTAACGAGCTTTAGAGAAAACAGGTTGTTGACCAGTCAGTTGTTCCAACACCTGAAATATACAAAATCCAACTAAGTAATTAATGTAGTGTAAAAAATATTGAAAATTACATCAAAATAAACAAGCTAAATTTACCTCAGTTTATTACAAAAACTCTAACTACTTTACCTAATCAAGATCCAACTAAATCTGTTAACAGGACTTGAAAATTTCACTCATTTACTGGTACATTAATGATAGTAGATAAATAAAGGCAAGCTGACTTTTCCATGCACTTGTCTGATAAGTACATTATCTCAGCTAGTTAAAGTAAACTTGTTTGTAACATAATTGTTGCACTAAAAATAAAT
>NW_013700817.1:0-583 GCF_000517525.1 Limulus polyphemus | reverse complement strand
AGCTCAATCCACACAAACACTAGCCACTAGTTAGTATGGCTCAATCCACACAAACACTAGCCACTAGGTAGTATGGCTCAATACAGACAGACACTAGCCACCTGGTAGTATGGCTCAATCCAGACAGACACTAGCCACTAGGTAGTATGGCTTAATCCAGACAGACACTAGCCACTTGGTAGTATAGCTCAATCCACACAAACACTAGCCACTAGGTAGTATAGCTCAATCCAGACAGACACTATCCACTCGGTAGTAGGGCTCAATCCACACAAACATTAGCCACTAGGTAGTATAGCTCAATCCAGATAGACACTAGCCACTAAGTAAAATGGCTCAATCCAGACAAACACTAGCCACTAAGTAGCATGGCTCAGTCCAGACAAACACTAGCCATTAAGTAATATGGCTCAATCAGACAGACACTATCCACTAGGTAGTATAGCTCAATCCAGACAGACACTATCCACTAGGTAGTATAGCTCAATCCAGACAGACACTAGCCACTAGGTAGTATAGCTCAATCCAGACAGACACTAACTACTTGGTATTATGGCTCAATCCAGACAGACATTAGCCACTT
>NW_013700816.1:0-583 GCF_000517525.1 Limulus polyphemus | reverse complement strand
TGTTACTGTTTGTATGGTCTGTAAAGGTTTCAGATGCTACCATCCATATTGTCAAGACATATCTGTTATTACTGTACTTGTAGCCTGTGTCAATGTTAAATGTTACTGTTTGTATGGTCTGTAAAGGTTTCAGATGCTACCATACATATTGTCAAGACATATCTGTTATTACTGTACTTGTAGCCTGTGTCAGTGTTAGATGTTACTGTTTGTATGGTCTGTAATGGTTTCAGATGCTACCATCCATATTGTCAAGACATATCTGTTATTACTGTACTTGTACCCTGTGTCAGTGTTAAATGTTACTGTTTGTATGGTCTGTAAGGGTTTCAGATACTACCATACATATTGTCAAGACATATCTGTTATTACTGTACTTGTAGCCTGTGTCAGTGTTAGATGTTACTGTTTGTATGGTCTGTAAAGGTTTGAGATGCTACCATCCATATTGTCAAGACATATCTGTTATTACTGTACTTGTAGCCTGTGTCAGTGTTAAATGTTACGAAACCTTTACAGACCATACAAACAAGATGCTACCATCCATATTGTCAAGACATATCTGTTATTACTGTACTTGTAG
>NW_013700815.1:0-583 GCF_000517525.1 Limulus polyphemus | reverse complement strand
TATATATATATATATATATATATATATATATATCACGTAACTCCTCCTAAACTGTTGGTCACATCGACTTGTAAGTGGTAGCTGACGAATTATTTCGGTCCGGAGGTTTGCGCAACAATAATTTTTTTTCCCTTCACCCCTTATGGAAGTCGTGTATTTTGTAAAAACACTTACGGAAATTTCCGAAAGCGGCCCCCAAATTTGCCATTGATTTACATTAAAGCACGTAAATATTGTCGTTCAAACATTACATTTGCATTAATGCGTCCCTAAGCCCACGAGTTTGCTAACTGGTGCCACGAATCATCCGACCCAAAGATTATAGTGACGAAACATAACCCTGTAGTCCAAGGAACTATTTCAATGAAGTTGGGTATATCATTTGGTATAATTAACAAGGTAAAAAGTTGACAAGCCAAAGGTTCCAAGCTTCCAGTCACAATTTCGATACCAGTTTTTAAGAATCACAATAAACACATTCAACCACATCTTGTCAAGTTTCCCCAACATAGCCCCAATATATTTGGGTCTTTGGTGTGGTTAAGAGGTTTCCCCGACAAAGCTCAAATATATTTGGGTCTTT
>NW_013700814.1:0-583 GCF_000517525.1 Limulus polyphemus | reverse complement strand
CAGCGTTTTAAATGTTGCTATCTGCCGGTTGTGTACTTTTATCGCGATAATTGAAACGTCAGTAATGAAGTAATGTTCATAAAGTATACTGTGTGAGTGTAATACATAGATCTCTCGAGCTTCAGTAGATATCTTCCTAAATTTTAAAGCTTTTTGGTTTGTTTGCTGTTAAGCTCAAAGATACATATTGGGCTATCTGTGTTGTGGCCACCACGGGTATTTAAACCCGGTTTTTAATGTTACAAGCCTTCACTCTTATCGCTGAGCTACTGGGGTGTGGGGGTTGGATGAAAATTGTACAATAATTAAATAAATGTACTATAAGCTCTTTAACTGGATAACTCACTTCATCTTTTATGTAATTACGATCATTTTCAAAGTTTTTTATTTGAGTTTGCACTTTTAATTTTATTTTTTACGGTTATTTTAGAAGTTAGTATGTAGACAGGCTGAACTCAGTTATGGGTTGTATTTGAAATATTCTCATTACGCAATAGAAATCGCCAAATCCAGAGCACCCGAGATAAAATACTCGGTAATCTGAAATAAAATAATTAATAAAAGTGGACAAAAACTCCTGACA
>NW_013700813.1:0-583 GCF_000517525.1 Limulus polyphemus | reverse complement strand
TGGAAAGACACATTATTTGCCGGAAATAGATATATTCTTTCAATATTTTTTTTGTCATATAGTGTACATGTCACTAATAAAAACAGATATTATTTTGGACGCCATAATATCAGTTTTGACTTTATACAGTATGAATTTTCAAAAGTAGGGATATTACTGGGATAATGTTTCAAACTGATGAAAATGTAAAAAATACCGAAACTACTTCTACAAGGAAAATCTTAGGTTCATACTCCAATGTGTTCATTTGAGGTAACTGACGCTCATTGTTCAACAGCACACTTGATTCTGGTTAAGCATTGTGCCAAATCAAGTTACGTTGTTAAAAACCGAACAGTACAATTAATTTGAAAGGAATATTTGCAAACAAACAAATTAAAATGCGGGATTTAAATTAATTTGACTGAGAATTTTTGCAGTTAATTTCTAGCTATATAACTTATTGTAATTAGAATCACATATTAACACACACACACACACACGTTGATATATATTCTGAAATATTCCTTCCTTCTTAGATCGGGATGCGATTGTTTCAAATATTCCCGCAAAGCTACTCAAGGTCTATTTGCTCTAGCTGTTT
>NW_013700812.1:0-583 GCF_000517525.1 Limulus polyphemus | reverse complement strand
GATACTTACTAATATCTATATGATACTTCAATATCTATAGGATACTTCAATATCTATAGGATACTTCAATATATGTATGATACTTCAATATCTATATGATACTTCAATATATGTATGATACTTCAATATTTGTATGATACTTCAATATCTATATGTTACTTCAATATCTATATGATACTTCAATATCTATATGATACTTCAATATATATATGATACTTCAATTTTTATATGATACTTCAATATCTATATGATACTTCAATGTTTATATGATACTTCAATATCTATATGATACTTCAATATCTATAGGATACTTCAGTGTTTATATGATACTTTAATATCTATAGAATACTTCAATATCTATAGGATACTTCAATATCTATAGGATACTTCAGTGTTTATATGATACTTCAATATCTATATGATACTTCAATATCTATAGGATACTTCAATATTTATATGATACTTCAATATCTATATGATATTTCAATATATATATGATACTTCAATATCTATAGGATACTTCAATATCTATAGGATACTTCAATATATGTATGATACTTCAATATCTATATGATACTTCAAT
>NW_013700811.1:0-583 GCF_000517525.1 Limulus polyphemus | reverse complement strand
GTAAGTGGAGTGTGATGACGGAGTAAATGGCAAAGCTATTGTAACTTACATTATAAATGTGTGAAGTGTAAGTGGAGTGTGATGAGGGAGAAAATGGCAAAGCTATTGTAACTTACATTATAAATGTGTGAAGTGTAAGTGGAATGTGATGAGGGAGTAAATGGCAAAGCTATTGTAACTTACATTATAAATGTGTGAAGTGTAAGTGGAGTGTCATGAGGGAGTAAATGGCACAGCCATGTAACTTAGATTTAAATGTGTGAAGTGTAAGTGGAATGTGATGACGGAGTAAATGGCAAAGCTATTGTAACTTACATTATAAATGTGTGAAGTGTAAGTGGAATGTGATGACGGAGTAAATGGCAAAGCTATTCTAACTTACATTAAACTGTGTGAAGTGTAAGTGGAATGTGATGACGGAGTAAATGGCAAAGCTATTGTAACTTACATTAAACTGTGTGAAGTGTAAGTGGAATGTGATGAGGGAGTAAATGGCACAGATACTGTAACTTACATTAAAACTGTGGGAAGTGTAAGTGGAATGTGATGAGGGAGAAAATGGCACAGCTACTGTAACTTACAT
>NW_013700810.1:0-583 GCF_000517525.1 Limulus polyphemus | reverse complement strand
ATTGTGAGTATTACTATTGTATCTAGGTAGTAACCTAACCTTCTTTAGCTGTAGTCGTTGTGAGTATTACTATTGTATCTAGGTAGTAATCTAACCTTCTTTAGCTGTAGTCGTTGTGAGTATTACTATTGTATCTAGGTAGTAACCTAACCTTCTTTAGCTGTAGTTGTTGTGAGTATTACTATTGTATCTAGGTAGTAACCTAACCTTCTTTAGCTGTAGTTGTTGTGAGTATTACTATTGTATCTAGGTAGTAACCTAACCTTCTTTAGCTGTGACAGTTGTGTGTATTCAATCGGAATTTATGTTAACGTTTCGCGGTGTATTTGCAGTCTGTTGACAAGAAACGACAGAACAGGAATTTATGTTAACGTTTCACGGTGTAATAGCAGTCTTATGACAAGATACGACAGAACGTTAACATTCAATTGGAATTTATGTTAACGTTGCGGGGTGTAATAACAGCCTGGTAACAAGAAACGACAGAACGTTAACATTCAACAGGACTTTATGTTAACGTTTCGCTGTGTAATAGGAGCCTGATGACAAGAAACGTCAGAACATCAACATTCAACAGGATTTT
>NW_013700809.1:0-583 GCF_000517525.1 Limulus polyphemus | reverse complement strand
GGTATACTATCTGTACCAAGGAAGATCAGAAGGTGCACCAGTCCTTATATATATATATATGGTATATTATCTGTACCAAGGAAGATCAAAAGGTGCACCAGTCCTTATATATATGGTATACTATCTGTACCAAGGAAGATCAAAAGGTGCACCAGTCCTTATATATATGGTATACTATCTGTACCCAGGAAGATTAGAAGGTGCACCAGTCCTTATATATATATATGGTATACTATCTGTACCAAGGAAGATCAGAAGGTGCACCAGTCCTTATATATATATATATGGTATATTATCTGTACCAAGGAAGATCAAAAGGTGCACCAGTCCTTATATATATGGTATACTATCTGTACCAAGGAAGATTAGAAGGTACGCCAGTCCTTATATATATATGGTATACCATCTGTACCAAGGAAGATTAGAAGGTACACCAGTCCTTATACATATATATGGTATACTATCTGTACCAAGGAGGATCAGAAGGTACACCAGTCCTTATATATATGGTATATTATCTGTACCAAAGAAGATTAGAAGGTGCACCAGTCCTTATATATATATATGATATACTATCTGTAAC
>NW_013700808.1:0-583 GCF_000517525.1 Limulus polyphemus | reverse complement strand
GAGACTATAACTTAATGTCTTTCAGTTGGGTGCTGGTCTAATCATGTAAGTATACATGAGACTATAACTTAATGTCATCCAGTCTAGTGCTGGTCTAATCATGTAAGTATACATGAGACTAGAATTTAATGTCATCCAATCTAGTGCTGGTCTAATCCTGTAAGTATACATGAGACTAGAATTTAATGTCATTCAGTCTGGTGCTGGTTTAATTCTGTAAGTATACATTTGACTAGAACTTAATGTCATCCAGTCTGGTGCTGGTCTAATCCTGTAAGTATACATGAGACTAGAACTTAATCTCATCCAGTCTGGTCCTGGTTTAATCCTGTAAGTATACATTAGACTATAACTTAATGTCATCCAGTCTGGTCCTGGTTTAATTCTGTAAGTATACATGAGACTATAACTTAATATCATCCAGTCTGGTCCTGGTTTAATTCTGTAAGTATACATGAGACTATAACTTAATGTCATCCAGTCTGGTCCTGGTTTAATTCTGTAAGTATACATGAGACTATAACTTAATGTCTTTCAGCCGGGTGCTGGTCTAATCCTGTAAGTATACATTAGACTATAACTT
>NW_013700807.1:0-583 GCF_000517525.1 Limulus polyphemus | reverse complement strand
GTACACAACCAGGTTTACTGTAACCTGCTGCAGTACACAACCAGGTATACTGTAACCTGCTGCAGTACACAAGTTATGAGTTTTGTTAATCATCACATCTAGGAAAAGTATATATTTTTTTGTTTCCAATTGTGAATTATATCACTGGATGTTGTCTGTTCTGCTAGACAATACAGTTCACGAGGGGGGGGGGGGGCATGATAATTATACTGGGTTTATAAAAGTATATTTTAGAAATTTTTATGAAGACCTGTAAAAAACTATATTAACATAGAAACAATGATCACTAACCATCATTGTGATTTCTTTCAATGTTTCTTAAAGTAAAAATAAATGTCTGCAGCATCTAACCTATAAAGAACAATTATCATAAACACAAAAAACAACAAAACTTACAAGCACAAGTTTCTTATGCTTGTTCACAACTTGGAAACACAATGTTATTATAAAAAACATCATCAACATGTAGTTACCAACAGGTCTGATGGACATCATAAACAGCTCACTGACATCTAGTTACCAAAAGGTCTGATGGACATCATAAACAGCTCATCAACATGTAGTTACCAACAGGTCTGATGGA
>NW_013700806.1:0-583 GCF_000517525.1 Limulus polyphemus | reverse complement strand
ATGTTACAACATTATGATGTATAGTTAACAGATACAAACACAGAACATATTTAGTGTTTTACAACATGAGTTGATGAGGTACAGCTGACAGATAAAGATATAGCTCTTTTTCGTGTTTTACAACTTTATGATATACAGTTGAGAGATAAAAATACACCATGTTTTTCATGTATTATGTCTTTATTTACGAATAAAGCGAGAGCTGTTTAGTTTAGTGTATTACTTACTACTTTATGGTCTCGTAATAACATAATTATAACGTTATGCTTTGGTCAAAACTATTATTAGGACTTCAAGTTATTTATAAAACAGCCCCTCTCCCCTAGTGGCTCAGCAGTAAATCTGTGAACTCATAATGCTAAAAATAGGGTTTCGATACCAGTGGTAGACACAGCACAGATAACCCATTGTGTAACTTTGTGCTTAATTACAAAAAAATAAACAAAATATAAACAAATTCAGGTTGTTTTTAGTAGATTAAGATTTTATGATAAATTAAAAGCACGAGTAAAAAAGTTATGATTATTTTACTAATAATGCATAATTTTAATTCAAACTTTAAGTACCAAACTAGTTCAGACTT
>NW_013700805.1:0-583 GCF_000517525.1 Limulus polyphemus | reverse complement strand
TTCTGTTCTGTGTTTTTGTGTTTATATAAAGTAAGTGGTACTGTTCTGTGTTTTTTTTTTCCTATAAAGTAGTAAAGATTTGTCGTTTCTTCCAAAAGGGTAGCTGAGATTCTTTTGTGTCTACCCATGGATTAGTCGATATTATCTTTCACAAATGTCCCCCGCTGGGACAGCAATAAGTCTACGGACTTATAATGTCATATTCAGGGTTTCGATTCCCCGCGGTGGGCACAGCAAATAGCTCAACGTGGCTTAGCTAAAACAAACAAACAAACAAACTTTCCACAAAATAACCCAGACTTTATCGCATATTTCTATAAAATAATTTAAGTTCTACTCTATCGTTCTATTAAGTAACCAAGGTATTTTTCCATAAAATAACCGACATTTTCCTATGTCTTTCCATAAAATAACCGACATTTTCCTATGTCTTTCTATAAAATAACCGACATTTTCCTATGTCTTTCTATAAAATAACCGACATTTTCCTATGTCTTTCTATAAAATAACCGACATTTTCCTATGTCTTTCTATAAAATAACCGACATTTTCCTATGTCTTTCCATAAAATAACCGACATTTT
>NW_013700804.1:0-583 GCF_000517525.1 Limulus polyphemus | reverse complement strand
TCTTTGTTGTTCCTTGCTAATCACAGGATGACTTTGTTGTTTCATACCAATCATAGAGTGTCTATGTTGTTCCTTGCCACTCACAGGACGACTGTGTTGTTCCATACCAATCATAGAGTGTCTATGTTGTTCCTTACCAGTCACAGGACGACTATGTACTTCCATACAATCATAGAGTGTCTTTGTTATTCCTTGCCAGTCAGAGGACGACTTGTTCCATACCAGTCACAGAAAGCCTATGTTGTTCCTTACCAGTCACAGGACGACTATGTTGTTCCATACCAATCATAGAGTGTCTTTGTTGTTCCTTGCCAGTCATAGGACGACTATGTTGTTCCATACCAATCATAGAGTGTCTTTGTTGTTCTTTGCCAGTCACAGGACGACTTTGTTGTTCCCTACCAAATCACAGAGTGCTTATGTTGTTCCTTGCCAGTGACAGGACGACTATGTTGTTCCATACCAATCATAGAGTGTCCATATTGTCCCATGCCAATCACAGGACGACTATGTTGTTCCATACTAATCACGGAGTGTGTATGTTGTTCCTTGCCAGCCACAGGACGACTTTGTTGTTCCATAC
>NW_013700803.1:0-583 GCF_000517525.1 Limulus polyphemus | reverse complement strand
GATTTGTATCAAGGAATCTCTTCATGCAGGACTATGATTTTGAATGGTTTACAGGTTTGTATCAAGGAATCTCTTCATGCAGGACTATGATTTTAAATGACTTGCAAGTGTGTGTGTGTAGGAGTCTTTTGAAGGAGGACTAGGATTTTGAATGGTTTACAGGTTTGTATCAACGAATCTTTTCAAGGAGGACTATGATTTTGATGTTTATGAACGTTTCTTTCTAATGAATTTGTACAGAGTAAATCACAGAATTTAAGAAGATATCATGGTTGTATCGTTAAAGTTCCACTTTCACACGAACGTCATGAATCTTTGAAACATTTCCATTAAAATAAAAATTCCCAATAGTATCAACTACTGAAATGCTAGATGCTAACAAGGTCGTTTCAACATGTGGTTCGTATCATAATCGTTTTGCATAACGAAAGGCGACAACCAGTGCTGCTCCGTCAGAGATTTTTCAACATTAAGAAAAGTGACGTAGAAGCTGGTATTAGGAGGAACGAAAATAAAGTTATTTTCGCGACGAAACCAGTTGTTTTTTCATGCAACAAAGCACTACGAAACTGTTAACCAGTTG
>NW_013700802.1:0-583 GCF_000517525.1 Limulus polyphemus | reverse complement strand
GCATTATTAGTCTCAAAGTGGGTTCCTCGTCATCGAAAAAGAAAACTATAATTCTAAAACATTAAAACGTTAAAGAAATCAGAATGGTTCACTGTTTCACGCTGGAATAAATAATAATCAAAACTCAGTAACAAATTACAGTGAATACCTTTGATTTTTTTCTCATTTCACATCTCTTAATTGTATAGTAAACTTATGTGAGTTTATAATATTAAACCACATGCTCACAGCTTAATCTCGTAGTGCATGCCTTCTAAATCCTATTTTCGTATCCCATTTTACCATTGGCCAGATTAGCAGCATACTAAAAATTGGAGCCCTGCATTCAGGGTGTCCTCGTATTGTTCTCCTAAATAATACTAGTGGATTCACTGAATAATCACATAGAAGATATCCATACAGGACTGTATTACAAAAATTTGACAGTGCTATCTCATAATACCAAACTGGCTCAGTCAAGTCGTTTAATTGCTAATATAGTAAAATGAGCCAAAGGTTGCAGTAATTTGAAAAATCTTCTATTATTGAGTTTCCATTTCCGTATCAATGATGCATAACCAAAATACCCTTATAAAAACAAATG
>NW_013700801.1:0-583 GCF_000517525.1 Limulus polyphemus | reverse complement strand
AGTTCTAAGATAGTACATCCTATATAGTCCCCTGGATGTAGTTAGTTGGTTCTAAGATAGTACATCCTATATAGTCCCCTGGATATAGTTAGTTAGTTCTAAGATAGTACATCCTATATAGTCCCCTGATGTAGTTAGTTGGCTCTAAGATAGTACATCCTATATAGTCCCCTGGATGTAGTTAGTTAGTTCTAAGATAGTACATCCTATATAGTCCCTTGGATGTAGTTCGTTATAAGATAGTATAGCCCACATAGTACCTTGGATGTAGTTCGTTATAAGATAGTATAGCCCACATAGTACCTTGGATGTAGTTCTTTATAAGATAGTATATCCTACAGTACCTTGGATGTAGTTATTATAAGATAGTATATCCTACAGTACCTTGGATGTAGTTCGTTATAAGATAGTATAGCCCACATAGTACCTTGGATGTAGTTGATTATAAGATAATATATCCTACAGTACCTTGGATGTAGTTAGTTATAAGATAGTATAAGTCAGTGTGATGTAAAATGTCTACGTAGGGTTAATCTACAATATTGGTTAAAAGATATGAAATGAAACCAAGATACTGAAACTA
>NW_013700800.1:0-583 GCF_000517525.1 Limulus polyphemus | reverse complement strand
CATTCCACTCCACATCATGAAATTAGCGTAGAACAGGAAACATTCCACTCCACATCATGACACTAACGTACAACAGGAAACATTCCACTCCACATCATGAAACTAGCGTAGAACATGAAACATTCCACTCCACATCATGAAACTAACGTAGAACAGGAAACATTCCACTCCAAATAATGAAACTAACGTAGAACATGAAACATTCCACTCCACATCATGAAACTAACGTAGAACAGGAAACATTCCACTCCAAATAATGAAACTAACGAAGAACAGGAAATAATATTTTTTTCTTGATCTTTATTTCTAAACTCTTATGTCCCCCAGTGGGACAGCGGTAAGTTTACAGACTTACAACGGGGATCAGTTCCTCGCGATGGACACAACATATAGTCCAGTGTGGCTGTGTTTTAAAATAAACAAACAAACAAAAACAACAACAACTAAAGTCATATATTTTTATCTTAATTCTAAGAAAAAAATGAGATTGGTTAATATTTTTCAACGGCTTTTTGGGCAAATGACAAAAACAAAGACTCAAAGTGGCTTATTTCTGAAACTATCCTACAAAAATTGAATTTTT
>NW_013700799.1:0-583 GCF_000517525.1 Limulus polyphemus | reverse complement strand
GTTGTATCCCAGTCACCTTTACAAAATCATTTGGAATATTTAGCAGCTAGCAATAAGGAGCTTTTGTACCCCAGTCTTCCGTACAATGTATTTTTACAATAACTGGTAATCAACGATGGCGTCTTAGATCGGTTATGTCATTTTTATAAAATGAAAAATAAATAATGTTAAAATCATAGCTATTGGTCACGGTTGATGAAAACAGCAAATAAAATTTTGAAATTGAAAAAAAAATGTGTAAAAGTACCAGATAAAATAATATCACTTACTAAAACGTTTCGAGTAAACGTTCTTCGCCTGGTTGTCGCGTGTCGCACTGTTTTAAGAAGTAAAATGTTCGAAAAGGTTTGTTTGTTTAGAATATTCGCGCAAAACTATATAAGAGCCATCTGCACATAGCTGTTTATAATATTGAACTATTTTGTGTCTGACCGAATAGTGTTCACTCTGATTGTGCACTCAAGACACCATAGTGCGGAGCACGTTATTGTGGCAACAGGACGCGAACAATGAACTCTCGACTTCACAGTCTTGGCACTTTAACCACATTCCTGGTCCTATTTAAAGAGGTGATGACAGTAGC
>NW_013700798.1:0-583 GCF_000517525.1 Limulus polyphemus | reverse complement strand
AATGACGAACTGGTAAGGTGATCCTTTAAAGCTCTTCTATTCTCCCCGGTGTGATCTTCTGTGAAGTTAAGAGTTTTGTGATAATGACGAACTGGTAAGGTGATTCTTTAAAGCTCTTCTATTCTCCCCGGTGTGATCTTCTGTGAAGTTAAGAGTTTTGTGAAACTTATATCAACATAAGAGTAGCATTGTTGCTACAAAGTCTTGATGGAATGTAACAACTAGCATCCAGCAGAGCTTATTACGAACAAAGTATGGATCAAATTATTTGTAGTAAAATAAACTTAAACAAACATGCTTTGTTTTAATGCTTTAGGTATGCCTTGTTTTATGAACAAATTAACGACAATCTGCTTTGTTTTTATGCTTTAGGTATGCCTTGTTTTATGAGCAAATCGACGACAATGCGCTTTGTTTTTATGCTTTAGTTATGCCTTGTTTTATGAGCAAATCGACGACAATGTGCTTTGTTTTTATGTTTTAGGTATGCCTTGTTTTATCAACAAATCGACGACAATGCGCTTTGTTTTTATGCTTTAGTTATGCCTTGTTTTATGAGCAAATCGACGACAATGTGCTTTTG
>NW_013700797.1:0-583 GCF_000517525.1 Limulus polyphemus | reverse complement strand
AAAAAAGGAGCAAATGGTACACTAAAATATGTTATATGACTGAAACCTAGTGTGCAGATTTTTCTCGTTCTTTCGATGTTTTGACAAGCGTTCCCGGTTTTAAGTGCTAACGAGAGTATTTTTTTTTATAATATTGAACTAGAGTTATAGTCATTGTTTACAATTATTGGATGCAAACAAGCCGAGCACCGCTGTCGCCTGAGGTGAACAGCATTCCGTCAGGTGGAGCACACCACTAGCTTCGTTTTTCCAGGAACTTAGCGATAGGGATCGGTATTCGGAACTTTCCGGAGGGTCTTGCCGTCATTCTACCTCTACTTGAAGCAGATCTCCGTTTGGAAAGGTTTCTGGTAATTGTTTCATGTCTTTTGACCAATTAGAGCATGTTGTGTACTAACACAATACATTAATCGTCACGAGTTGAGGAATGGGAGAGAAACGGACAAGAAAAGATTTGCCTGAGAAAGTGAGGTTAATTGTTTGACCACCATTTTTAAAACTATCTTTTTTTTTATTTCAAGAAAAGATTCGCCCGAGAAAGTGAGGTTAATTGTTTGACCACCATTTTAAAACTATCTTTTTT
>NW_013700796.1:0-583 GCF_000517525.1 Limulus polyphemus | reverse complement strand
TTAATACTATTTTTATAATATTGTTGTGTGAAAGTTCACGATTAAACTGATGTAAATTATAGGCTTAATGATAGTAATAAAAAATCACACTAAATACAGTCCTTTTTTCCACATTCCTCTTATTTCATCCATTACAATTTTATCATAGCAGAAATGTAAAAAAAAAGTGTATTAATTTTTTTGATGTTACGCGATACTGCCCAGGAGGCGTTTAGTTCAAGACCATAACTCGACAGCTGAGCTGTAAATAATAGCAGACAAAAATATCAAAAGTACCCACTCACTTACAGAATGTCCGAGAGAATTTTCGTGTTAAGTGAATATTTTAATTAAACCAACATTAGGTAATAAATATATCTAACGACCAGCTAAGTACTACAATTTCGAACTATTTCTGCCTTCATATGTCTTACCTAATGTAAGCTTATTATCTACAGAGGGTTGAGTACGTTATATTAAAACAATTTTGAACATACAAATCAGTTTGTTTAGTAACAACTACAGTCGATACAAAGTCGCAGTGGAACGGAAAGTATCAAAATTACATTTTGATATTGTTTGACGTCGCATAGTTAGTGTGATG
>NW_013700795.1:0-583 GCF_000517525.1 Limulus polyphemus | reverse complement strand
GTCAATTATGTGAACAACAACAGTACATTTAAGTTATGTAAAGGGATATTAGTAATCTAACTAGGTCAGTTATAAGAACAACAACAGTACATTTAAGTTTTGTAAAGGGATATTAGTAATCTAACTAGGTCAGTTATGACCTAGTTAGATTACTAATATCCCTTTACATAACTTAAGTGTACTGTTGTTGTTCACTTCCTAGTCAAACGTACTTGTCCTTGATTTTACGTTAAAAGATACCAACAAACTGGCACTAGTCCTAGTCAGACGTACTTGTCCTTGATTTTACGTTAAAAGATACCAACAAACTGGCACTAGTCCTAGTCAGACGTACTTGTCCTCGATTTTACACAACTTTACTGTACCTAACTTAAGTGTACTGTTGTTGTTGTTCTTATAACTGACCTAGTTAGATTACTAATATCCCTTTACATAACTTAAGTGTACTGTTGTTGTTCTTATAACTCTAGTGCCAGTTTGTTGGTATCTTTTAGCGTAAAATCAAGGACAAGTACGTCTGACTAGGACTAGTGCCAGTTTGTTGGTATCTTTTAACGTAAAATCAAGGACAAGTACGTTTGAC
>NW_013700794.1:0-583 GCF_000517525.1 Limulus polyphemus | reverse complement strand
CCGGGTCTTTTTCCTAAGTCTTCAGCTACTTGATTACTTACTCCTCTATCAAGACCGGGTCTTTATTCCTAAGACTTCAGCTACTTGAATACTCACTCCTCTATCAAGACTTGGGAAGGTAATTGCTCATTCACATTTTGTCACATCAGATTTTTTCAACTCTCTTGCGTTTTATTTTCACCAACCCTTCGATAACATTTTTCAGGCTGGCAGATGGATGAATCTGCACATCTTTGTCTCTCATTACTTTCATCATCTGTTTGTTTTGTGGGATTTTGATTCCCTCCAGTCACTTCAATAAATCTACATAACATCTTTGAGAAAGATAAGTATATTTTAATTTTCATCACCCTTTTAACTTTTATAAACCAGAAGGCTGGGTGTTGCCTCCCAAGGTGTGTGTGGAATTCCCAAAATCTGCATCTGGAAAGTTCTCAACCGATCCACCCTTTCTCTACCACTGTTGAGATGGCATTTTAGGATCACTAAGTTGTTCTATCTAGAACATACCATTCCATGGACTATTATGGATAAAGCTGGCATCAGAGAAGTGACTGCCTACTTCTTTGGCTCGTGCTTGCCA
>NW_013700793.1:0-583 GCF_000517525.1 Limulus polyphemus | reverse complement strand
ATCACACCTCTATTGTTCTATGAGCTTCTTCTTACCAGTTCAATATAATGTAGGTGTAATATTAAGAAACCAACATTATACCTACGGTTTTAGTAGTCTGAAAGTGTTATCCACATAAATCGTAATCGAAAAAGCTGAAAGGATATTATGTTCTTCATAACAAGTGTATTCTAGTTATCATGACAAAATGATATATTTCGTTTAATCTCTGACCTTTCCACATGTGCTGGCCCTTTGGTAAGGCTCTGAATTTCGCAGCTGGCATTCCTAGTTCGAATCCAGGATATCAAAATATATTCTACATAAACTTAAGATGTAGGTGTGCTATAAGAGTGGCAATCAATTATTTAGCATTGATTGTGGGCGTTAGAGTGCTTCTGATTTTCTTAGTTGTCGTTCATCTAGTTAATAATTCAAGTTCAGGGACGAATGCAAGTAAAAATCTTAGTACCTTTGTCATATATACAAATATCATATACGTGTGTATATGATACGACAGTTGTTGTCATATAATAATCCCTGAAGAGATGGAAATAGAGACTATCCACCTCTTACCATCTTTCTCCCATCATGTACGACAGGT
>NW_013700792.1:0-583 GCF_000517525.1 Limulus polyphemus | reverse complement strand
GAAACACGGCAAAATCCGGTAGTGTAAAAAGACTATCAAATCTTCATTGGCCCAAACAGGTTGGGCTTGTTGAGAAGGATTAGTGGTTTACCCATACAACGATCAATCTCACAATGGATAATAGCAGAGAAATCCAACAACAGGCCTCCCCAATCTGCAGCCTGTGCAAATAGTGCTAGAGCACCAAAAGAAAAAAAATGTCTGCAAACGAGTACAGCCAAATGAGAAGTGTTAATTTGGTAGAATTGAATGGAGGGAGCCACATGCATCATGAGAGTTTATTGCACTCACCCTCCATTAATAAATTCTGTTTTATATCAACTTGGGAATATCTTTCAAATTGATTTCAATAAAATATTGATATAAAACAGAATACAAGTCTTTTTAATATTATACAGAGCATACATCTTAAAGTCTTTAAAAACGTTACCTTTGAAACAATATTTATAATTGGTTACTTTCCAAAATGGTCCAAATGAAAAAGCATCCATTTTTCATTTGGACCATTTTAAAAAAAAACAAAAAACATTTACTCAAATAAAAGAGGTTGTTCATATCAGTTCACCAGAAAAAAATAAAATGA
>NW_013700791.1:0-583 GCF_000517525.1 Limulus polyphemus | reverse complement strand
ATTACAATAAGGTCCACGTTATTACATTACACGTTATCCTACATTACAATGAGGTCCACGTTATTACATCCAACACCAATATCCTACATTACAATGACAACACCAATATCCTACATTACAATGAGGTCCACGTTATTACATTACACGTTATCCTACATTACAATAAGATCCACGTTATTTATATCCTACTTTACAATGAGGTCCACGTTATTACATTACACGTTATCCTACATTACAATAAGGTCCACGTTATTACAAAATACATCAGACACTAAACGTAAAAACGTCATCTGTGAAATCACCTGTTCCTGGAAAAGGGCGTTCAACGATGACAAAGAATGAAGGGGAACACAGACTACTGAAAACTTGCTTTGGTAAATGAGACAGTTACAGGCCCAGACAAGTCTTTGGATAAACCAGAATATTAGGAAAGCTTTTTTAAAACTTAACATAAAGTTTAAAGATTAACTTTCACTGACCAACAAACAGAGACACACACACACACACACAGCCACTGACCAACAAACAGAGACACACACACACACAGCCACTGACCAACAAACAGAGACACACACACACACAG
>NW_013700790.1:0-583 GCF_000517525.1 Limulus polyphemus | reverse complement strand
TCGAAATGAACATGCTCGTGTTGGAGGAACATAACCATGACCATCGAAATGAACATGTTCGTGATGGAGTAACACAACCATGGCCATCGAAATGAACATGCTCTTGATAGAGGAACATAACCAAGGTCATCGAAATGAACATGCTCGTGATGGACTAACACAACCATGGCCATCGAAATGAATATGCTCTTGATGGAGGAACACAATCATGGCCATCGAAATGAATATGCTCGTGTTGGAGTAACACAACCAAGGTCATCGAAATGAACATGCTCGTGATGGAGTAACACAACCATGGTCATCGAAATGAATATGCTCTTGATGGAGTGACACAACCATGGCCATCGAAATGAACATGCTCGTGTTGGAGTAACACAACCAAGGTCATCGAAATGAACATGCTCTTGATGGAGGAACACAATCATGGCCATCGAAATGAACATGCTCTTGATGGAGGAACATAACCATGGCCATCGAAATGAACATGCTCGTGTTGGAATAACACAATCATGGCCATCGAAATGAACATGCTCTTGATGGAGGAACACAACCATGGCCATCGAAATGAATATGCTCTTGATGG
>NW_013700789.1:0-583 GCF_000517525.1 Limulus polyphemus | reverse complement strand
AAATTTAAATCAATATATATGTTTCAACAAATTCAACCAGATATCTGTTAAAATTCATAACTTCTGTATAAATGTATATATATTCAGAAAGTTAGCGCGTTCACAAAGAACATTAGTATCACGTGGGTGAGGCGTGCACAAGATTCATGAATGTTTGTTTGCACGCTAACATATTTAAATACCCATGGGTGTTTCTTTGAAAATTTGCTAAGACTTAATATTTTATTTTATTAGCATTAATATTTTACTTTACTATCATCTAATATTTTACTTAATTTTACTATTATATAATATTTTACTTTATTTTACTATCCTTTAATACTTTATTTTACTATCATCTAATATTTTTACTTTATTTAACTATCATCTGATATTTTACTTTATTTTACTACCATCTATTATTTTACTATTATATAATATTTAAGTTTATTTTACTATCATCTGATATTTTACTTTATTTTACTACCATCTATTATTTTACTATTATATAATATTTAACTTTATTTTACTATCATCTGATATTTTACTTTATATAACTATCATCTAATATTTAACTTTATTTTACTATCATCTGATATTTTAC
>NW_013700788.1:0-584 GCF_000517525.1 Limulus polyphemus | reverse complement strand
ACACTAAAACCTTGTGTCATGCGCAGTAAAATGTACCCGTGACAAAAGAGAAAATTAGTGTAAAGCAGAAATCAAACAATCCAATGATCACAAAAGTAGAAAACCTTGAGTTAAGCTGATGAATGTTATGTACATTCACTATATTTTTCTCGTGCTGTTAAAAGATAATTTTCAATAAACATTTTTACAGTATTATTAGTTAGATATTTAAGGTTACCAGATGTCGCTGACTCATGAACAGCTGGTTAGCTACCATGGTGTTAAGTCCCGTTAATGTAAAGCATGCTGTGAAAGAGTATAGAGGGTTGACTAAAATTCATCCTGAATACGCGATGCCATAAAAATCTTACTGCTTAGAACATGAATAGAAAAACCCCATATAAGAATGCCGGTCCCCTAGTGGGATAGCAGTAGGTCTACGGACTTACAACGCTAAAGTCTGAGGTTCGATTTCCCGCGGTGGACATAGCGACAGCCCAATGTGACCTTGGTGTAAAACACAATAATGCTGATTCGAAGTACATCTAGTTCTGTCACTAGTGTTTAGGCGCCTTTATTTTTCAGAATATTATAAACACGTGTTA
>NW_013700787.1:0-584 GCF_000517525.1 Limulus polyphemus | reverse complement strand
CCATAAGCTGAAACAATAGTCCGGATAGAACATGCTTCTTTATACAGTTGTGGCAGTCCATAAGCTGAAACAATAGACCGTAGAGAACACACTTCTTTATACAGTTGTAGCAATCCATAAGCTGAAACAATAGACCGTAGAGAACACGCTTCTTTATACAGTTGTGGCAGTCCATAAACTGAAACAATAGACCGTAGAGAACACGCTTCTTTATACAGTTGTGGCAGTCCATAAGCTGAAACAACAGACCGTAGAGAACACGCTTCTTTATACAGTTGTGGCAGTCCATAAGCTGAAACAATAGACCGTAGAGAACACGCTTCTTTATACAGTTGTGGCAGTCCATAAGCTGAAACAATAGACCGGATAGAACACGCTTCTTTATACAGTTGTGGCAGTCCATAAGCTGAAACAATAGACCGTAGAGAACATGCTTCTTTATACAGTTGTGGCAGTCCATAAGCTGAAACAACAGACCGTAGAGAACACACTTCTTTATACAGTTGTGTCAGTCCATAAGCTGAAACAATAGACCGTAGAGAACATGCTTCTTTATACAGTTGTGGCAGTCCATAAGCTGAAAC
>NW_013700786.1:0-584 GCF_000517525.1 Limulus polyphemus | reverse complement strand
TCAGTACTGTACGATGTCACGTTATTACTAACAAAGCAATCAGTACTGTACGATGTCATGTTATTACTAACAAAACTATCAGTACTGTACGATATCACGTTATTACTAACAAAACAATCAGTACTGTACGATGTCACGTTATTACTGACAAAACAATCAGTACTGTACGATGTCACGTTAATACTAACAAAACAATCAGTACTGTACGATGTCATGTTATTACTAACAAAACAATCAGTACTGTACGATGTCACTTCGTTACTACTGACAAAATGATTAGTGCTGTACGATGTCACGTTATTACTAACAAAACAATCAGTACTGTACGATGTCACTTCGTTACTACTGACAAAATGATTAGTGCTGTACGATGTCACGTTATTACTAACAAAACAATCAGTACTGTACGATGGCACGTTATTACTGACAAAACAATCAGTACTGTACGATGTCACGTTATTACTGACAAAATTATTAGTGCTGTACGATGTCACGTTACTACTGAGAAAATGATTAGTGCTGTACGATGTCACGTTACTACTAACAAAACAATCAGTACTGTACGATGTCACGTTATTACTAAC
>NW_013700785.1:0-584 GCF_000517525.1 Limulus polyphemus | reverse complement strand
TGTGTATATAATATTCGTTCAAAGCACTGGTGAATGTTTAATCCAGTACTTTTATTGGACAGTGTATATATAACACACACTGTCCAATAAAAGTACTGGATTAAACATTCACCAGTGCTTTGAACGAATATATATACACACACTGTCCAATAAAAGTACTGGATTAAACATTCACCAGTGCTTTGAACGAATAATATATATTCGTTCAAAGCACTAATGAATGTTTAATCCAGTACTTTTATTGAACAGTGTGTATATAAATATTCGTTCAAAGCACTGGTGAATGTTTAATCCAGTATTCTTATTGGACAGTGTGTGTATATATATTCGTTCAAAGCACTAGTGAATGTTTAATCCAGTACTTTTATTGGACAGTGTGTGTGTATATGTATTCGTTCAAAGCACTGGTGAATGTTTAATCCAGTACTTTTATTGGACAGTGTGTGTGTGTATATGTATTCGTTCAAAGCACTAGTGAATGTTTAATCCAGTATTTTTATTGGACAGTGTGTGTACATATATTCGTTCAAAGCACTAGTGAATGTTTAATCCAGTATTTTTATTGGACAGTGTGTGTATATATA
>NW_013700784.1:0-584 GCF_000517525.1 Limulus polyphemus | reverse complement strand
GTCTCTTTCCAGTCGTATTTGATGAGTTATACGTTTTCAGTCTCTTTCCAGTCGTATTTGATGAGTTGTACGTTTTTTATCAATGTTACTCTCCGATCTGTATTTGGGCTCATCCATTGCTTCTCTTTCACTTTTATATGTCATTAGTATTTAACTTTCGGTGTAATTTGATGTTCGATCCAGTATTTGTGCCGTTTTCAATGCGTCATTGTTAAAATGATCAAACTTATTTCCTTGTTCGGCATATCATGTTATCCCTGTTATTTACCGTCATTTTTAAAATGATCAAACTTATTTCTTGGAATATGTTCGGCATATCATGTTATCCCTGTTATTTACCGTCATTGTTAAAATGATCAAACTTATTTCTTGTTCGGCATATCATGTTATCCCTGTTATTTACCGTCATTGTTAAAATGATCAAACTTTATTTCTTGGAATATGTTCAGCATATCATGTTATCCCTGTTATTTACCGTCATTGTTAATATGATCAAACTTATTTCTTGGAATATGTTCAGCATATCATGTTATCCCTGTTATTTACCATCATTTTTAAAATGATCAAACTTATTTCTTGGAATA
>NW_013700783.1:0-584 GCF_000517525.1 Limulus polyphemus | reverse complement strand
AACCTTGTACTTTCTGACTTCTATTATACCCTATAAAACTGTTTTAACTTTGTACTTTCTGACTTCCATTTTATCCTATAAAACTGTTTTAACTTTGTACTTTCTGACTTCTATTTTACCCTATAAAACTATTTTAACCTTGTACTTTCTTACTTCCATTTTACCCTATAAAACTATTTTGACCTTGTACTTTCTGACTTATATTTTACCCTATAAAACTATTTTAACCTTGTACTTTCTGACTTCCATTTTACCCTATCAAACTGTTTTAACCTTGTACTTTCTGACTTCTATTTTACACTATCAAACTGTTTTAACCTTGTACTTTCTGACTTATATTTTACCCTATAAAACTGTTTTAACCTTGTACTTTCTGACCACCATTTTACCCTATAAAACTATTTTAACCTTGTATTTTCTGACTTCCATTTTACCCTATAAAACAATATTTCTATGAATATTGTTTGTTATCTAGAGAAAATACTCAAACGACTTGCGTCATAGCCAAGTCATATTTTTGTTGAAATAAGGGAGAGAAATGAGAGAAAAAAATAGCATTTGAGTTTGATATGTTTTCATAATTT
>NW_013700782.1:0-584 GCF_000517525.1 Limulus polyphemus | reverse complement strand
ATATACATATATATATATATACGTGTGTGTTTGTGTGCGTGTGTATATATGTATGTGTGTTATACCAAAATCATAGACTCTTGCCCAAAATAAGAGCTATGTATTTTGTTTTAATCATTGTGCATGTCTTACTAAAATCAAACAAAGCATTACAGAACAGGATGGACTTTTAATTAATTTTTGCTTGAATATAAAAAGACAATAATATGAATCTCTGTTTTCCTGAACATTACAATTCAATTCGTTAGTAAAATATGCACTTCGTCAAATCTCTTAACTTATTTGCTGTTCGTTTTCTTATCTTAGCAGATGATAAACATATACTAAAACATACCCCGTAATGAGCACAGCAAAGATAACCTATTGTATGTTTTTTTTTCTTTTTTACTGAACAACAAACAAAGAAACCTAAGCTTTGAGTATCCAAGGCAGTCATGGGTGGACATGGCTGATATAAGCACAATGAGAAATAAAAATAGCTGCATACTTTTGTTTATACTAGAGATGTCTTAGTTCAAGATTAGAATACATTTTCAAGTATGCTTAAAATTATTTAAAATATTTGTTAAGTAATTTCTTATAAA
>NW_013700781.1:0-584 GCF_000517525.1 Limulus polyphemus | reverse complement strand
GGCAAGTCAGCAGCAACACTCACCACCATACCATGGTGGTGGGTGTTGCTGCTGGCTGGCTGCTATGGTTGTGGGTGTTGCTGCTGGCTGACTGCCATGGTGGTGAGTGTTGCTGCTGGCTGCTATGGTGGTGGGTGTTGCTGCTGGCTGGCTGCTATGGTGGTGAGTGTTGCTGCTGGCTGCTATGGTGGTGAGTGTTGTTGCTGACTGCCATGGTGGTGAGTGTTGCTGCTGACTGCCATGGTGGTGAGTGTTGCTGCTGGCTGGCTGCTATGGTGGTGAGTGTTGCTGCTGGCTGACTGCTATGGTGGTGAGTATTGCTGCTGGCTGACTGCTATGGTGAGTGTTGATGCTGGCTGACTGCTATGGTGGTGAGTGTTGCTGCTGGCTGGCTGCTATGGTGGTGAGTGTTGCTGGCTGACTGCCATGGTGTCAGTGTTGCTGCTGGCTGGCTGCAGCCAGCAGCAACACTCACCACCATAGCAGTCAGCAGCAACACTCACCACCATGGCAGTCAGCAGCAACACCCACCACTATAGCAATCAGCAGCAACACTCACCACTATAGCAGTCAGCAGCAACACT
>NW_013700780.1:0-584 GCF_000517525.1 Limulus polyphemus | reverse complement strand
ATCACACTTAGCATCATGTTATCTAATCATGTATCACACTTAACATCATGTTATCTAATCATGTATCACACTTAACATCATGCTATCTAATCATGTCTGACAGTTTTATCTAATCATGTATCACACTTAACATCATGCCATCTAATCATGTATCACAGTTACATCATGTTTTCTAATCATGTATCACACTTAGCATCATGTTATCTAATCATGTATCACACTTAACATCATGTTATCTAATCATGTATCACACTTAACATCATGCTATCTAATCATGTCTGACAGTTAACATCATGCTATCTAATCATGTATCACAGTTAACATCATGCTATCTAATCATGTATCACAGTTAACACCATGCTATCTAATCATGTATCACAGTTAACACCATGCCATCTAATCATGTATCACAGTTACATCATGCTATCTAATCATGCATGACAGTTAACATCATGCTATCTAATCATGTATCACAGTTAACATCATGCTATCTAATCATGTATCACAGTTAACATCATGCTATCTAATCGTGTATCACAGTTACATCATGTTTTCTAATCTTGTATCACACTTAACATCATGTT
>NW_013700779.1:0-584 GCF_000517525.1 Limulus polyphemus | reverse complement strand
TTCTGTAAACTGTGTAAGAACAGATGGTGTTATATTGTTGTTTACTGTAAACTGTACTAGAATATTAGATGTTACATTGTTGTTTGTTGATCGATAGAAGTTAAGTATTCTGAAATCCATGGATACTTACTTCAAAATAGAATAGAGGCACCAAGGGTGTGACAACTTCAGAGGTGAAGAAGGTTATACAAATTACCACCAGAAGCTGGGCATACATTGAACTCATCAGGATGAACTGCTGTGTTCTGGAATATCAATTTTAACAACATTAGGCGTCATAGAGTAATAAACAAGAACAGATCGCACTAAGATGAATCATACAGTAATAAACAAGAACAATGGCACTAAGATGAATCATACAGTAATAAACAAGAACAATGGCACTAAGATGAATCATACAGTAATAAACAAGAACAGATGGCACTAAGATGAATCATACAGTAATAAACAAGAACAGATGGCACTAAGATGAATCATACAGTAATAAACAAGAACAGATGGCACTAAGATAAATCATACAGTAATAAACAAGAACAGATGGCACTAAGATGAATCATACAGTAATAAACAAGAACAGATGGCAC
>NW_013700778.1:0-584 GCF_000517525.1 Limulus polyphemus | reverse complement strand
AGTTGGTGTGTAGCTTTATGTTGGTCTATGTTATTGGGTTGGTGTGTAGACTTATGTTGGTTTATGTTATTGAGTTGGTGGTTTATATTATTGAGTTGGTGTGTAGCTTTATGTTGGTTTATATTATTGAGTTGGTGTGTAGCCTTATGTTGGTTTATGTTATTGAGTTGGTGTGTAGCTTTATGTTGGTTTATATTATTGAGTTGGTGTGCAGACTTATGTTGGTTTATGTTATTGGGTTGGTGTGTAGCTTAATGTTGGTTTATATTATTGAGTTGGTGTGTAGCTTTATGTTGGTTTATATTATTGAGTTGGTGTGTAGCCTTATGTTGGTCTATGTTATTGGGTTGGTGTGTAGACTTATGTTGGTTTATATTATTGAGTTGGTGTGTAACCTTATGTTGGTCTATGTTATTGAGTTGGTGTGTAGACTTATGTTGGTTTATGTTATTGAGTTGGCGGTTTATATTATTGAGTTGGTGTGTAGCTTTATGTTGGTTTATGTTATTGAGTTGGTGTGTAGCCTTATGTTGGTTTATGTTATTGTGTTGGTGTGTAGCCTTATGTTGGTTTATATTATTGGG
>NW_013700777.1:0-584 GCF_000517525.1 Limulus polyphemus | reverse complement strand
TACCAACTGGTAGTAAGTACCAACAGTACCAACTGTATAATATCAGCTATACCAACGTACAACTGTATAATACCAGCTAATACCAACTATATAATACCAGCTATACCAACTGTATAATACCAGCTATACCAACAGTACCAACTATATAATATCAGCTATACCAACCGTACCAACTGTATAATACCAGCTGTACCAACTATACCAACCGTATAATACCAGCTGTACCAACTGTACCAACCGTATAATACCAGCTATACCAACTGTATAATACCAGCTATACCAACTGTACCAACCGTATAATACCAACTGTATAATACCAGCTGTACCAACTATACCAACCGTATAATACCAGCTATACCAACTGTACCAACCGTATAATACCAACTGTATAATACCAGCTATACCAACTGTACCAACCGTATAATACCAACTGTATAATACCAGCTATACCAACTGTACCAACCGTATAATACAAACTGTATAATACCAGCTATTCCAACTGTACGAACCGTATAATACCAGCTGTACCAACTATACCAACCGTATAATACCAGCTGTACCAACTGTACCAACCGTATAATACC
>NW_013700776.1:0-584 GCF_000517525.1 Limulus polyphemus | reverse complement strand
GGTTACCAAGTCACAGAACTCTATTTTTCTACCGGTAGTTTATTACGGAAACCCAACAAATACTGAATAAATACCTGAATATAAATAACCCCAACCCCCCCAAAAAAAAACACCATCAAAACTGACATCATAGAGACTACTTAATTTCCGTTATCAACAACTTTTATAACACTAATGTTTCTAAGAAGAAGATAGAAAACACATCACTACAACCCTACTTCACGATAGATGTCAGGAGCACTTGACAAAGAAGACAAAAATCTAAAATAACTAGGAACAAAATTACAGACACATAGCCCTATTCCACTATATCAAAGGTATTTAGAAAACATACAGAGGATATGTAAACAACATAAATTCAGAACAGTAATCAGAAACTACGATTACAGTTACTACACACCACACCACCTTAAGATTCAATGGAGACAAAAGAATTTGTAATACTGATATATCTGTTAATAGACCATCGTGCCAGAGAAGACCATACAATGAAACCCGAAAATGATGAGATATTAACCACGCATGAGTAAAAGAAAGCTAAAAGAAGCTCTCTATATCCACCTAACTGATAACACAAACAGTCA
>NW_013700775.1:0-584 GCF_000517525.1 Limulus polyphemus | reverse complement strand
TTTCTTTAATCCCATTCTACTCATGCAGTTCTTTAATCCCATTCTACTCATGCAGTTCTTTAATCCCATTCTACTCAAGGTTTTCTTTAATCCCATTCTACTCATGCTCTTCTTTAATCCCATTCTACTCAAGCTTTGCTTTAATCCCATTCTACTCATGCAGTTCTTTAATCCCATCCTACTCATGCTCTTCTTGAATCCCATTCTACTCATGCTCTTCTTGAATCCCATTCTACTCATGTTCTTCTTTAATTCCAGTCTACTCATGTAGTTTATTGATCCCATTCTAATCTTGTTCTTCTTTAATCCCATTCTACTCATGCTCTTCTTTAATCCCATTCTACTCATGTTCTTCTTTAATCCCATTCTACTCATGCTCTTCTTTAATCCCATTCTACTCATGTTCTTCTTTAATCCCATTCTACTCTTGTTCTTCTTTAATCCCATCCTACTCAGGTAGTTCTTTAATCCCATTCTACTCTTGTTCTTCTTTAATCCCATCCTACTCAGGTAGTTCTTTAATCCCATCCTACTCAGGTAGTTCTTTAATCCCATTCTACTCTTGTTCTTCTTTAATTCCAGTC
>NW_013700774.1:0-584 GCF_000517525.1 Limulus polyphemus | reverse complement strand
AGTAACGAAACACATTTAATTATTTTTAAACAACTATGAGAGTAACGAAACATCATATTTAATTAGTTTTTAAACAATTAGGATAGTAACGAAACATATTTAATTATTTTTAAACAACTATGAGAGTAACGAAACATCATATTTAATTAGTTTTTAAACAATTAGGATAGTAACGAAACATCATATTAAATTATTTTTAAACAACTAGGAGAGTAACGAAACATCATATTTAATTAATATTTAAACAACTAGGAGAGTAACGAAACATCATATTTAATTAATATTTAAACAACTAGGAGAGTAACGAAACATCATATTTAATTAGTTTTAAACAATTAGGATAGTAACAAAACATATTTAATTATTTTTAAACAACTAGGAGAGTAACTAAACATCATATTGAATTATTTTTAAACAACTAGGAGAGTAACGAAACACCATATTTAATTAATATTTAAACAACTAGGAGAGTAACGAAACATCATATTTAATTAGTTTTTAAACAATTAGGATAGTAACAAAACATATTTAATTATTTTTAAACAATTAAGATAGTAACGAAACACATTTAATTATTTTTAAAC
>NW_013700773.1:0-584 GCF_000517525.1 Limulus polyphemus | reverse complement strand
GTTATGGTAAAATATAACTAACCAGATAACAAAAGGTGTTATGGTAAACTATACCTAACCGGAAGTTTACATTAGAAACCAAGTTATTCCAGGTCACGAGTTTCCTTCGTGATGAAGCACAAACGAATTCACAGTTCAGTATGAGTGTGGTTATCTAGTACTAAAACTCTGTGACGTGCATTCTCGTGGAATTAGGAGAACGACGAGATTTGAAAATCACAACACGATACCAGCTGCGTGTTTCTTAAAAGCGGATGTAGGGTGTAAAGCATTATATATATATATATATATACTCCTTATGAAAGAAAACTAACAGTTACTGGAGTTGATGTTATTATGTGTTAAACACCTCGAACAAATCGCTGTCATGGTCAGTAGCCTGTATGATTACCTACAAACTGTCTAATCACAGAGTAAAAATACTAAATATAAGCAAGGCCTCGTGTCGGTGTGGAAGTTCAAAAAGGCTACCAGAATCGAGAGACATAAAAAAACATTAAAATAACCATTTATCTTTAAGAGTCCATCATGTTAGATAAGTATATCATACATTTAAATGGAATGATACACCACACTCATCAAAA
>NW_013700772.1:0-584 GCF_000517525.1 Limulus polyphemus | reverse complement strand
ATGTTTAGGATAATTACTGGAACTGGTTTTATTTATCCATTGTATTAGACATTTTGCTGTTTATATTACTGTTGATCATATATAGTTAGTTCTTATGTTTTCATGTTTAGGATAATTACTGGAACTGGTTTTATTTATCCATTGTATTAGACATTTTGCTGTTTATATTACTGTTGATCATGTATAGTTAGTTCTTATGTTTTCATGTTTAGGATAAGTACTGGAACTGTTTTTATTTATCTATTGTATTAGACATTTTGCTGTTTATATTACTGTTAATCATGTATAGTTTGTTCTTATGTTTTCATGTTTAGGATAATTACTGGAACTGGTTTTATTTATCCATTGTATTAGACATTTTACTGTTTATATTACTGTTAATCATGTATAGTTAGTTCTTATGTTTTCATGTTTAGGATAATTACTGGAACTGGTTTTATTTATCCATTGTATTAGACATTTTGCTGTTTATTATACTGTTAATCATGTATAGTTAGTTCTTATGTTTTCATGTTTAGGATAATTACTGGAACTGGTTTTATTTATCCATTGTATTAGAAATTTTGCTGTTTATTATACCGTTA
>NW_013700771.1:0-584 GCF_000517525.1 Limulus polyphemus | reverse complement strand
GTTTTAACATTATTAAAAATGAAGTAAACGGTTTATAATTCTTACATTTTAAAAACGTCATTAAAACAGAATAAAAAGGATATTACAGTTAGTTCAGTAAAATAACTTTAAATCACAACAAAATGTAAGTATCGTTATATAACAACCAGATCAGGTAAATTTTAGTTATTCAAAGTACGTTCTAGGTGGCACTGGAAAGAAAATTTTAGCTTTGGCTTAGAATTCAATATACCAAATATGTTGACGTTTGGTCTAATTCTGGTCAGACTTTTAGCAATATCAAAACTTAAGTTTTAATACTTATAATTCTGATTACAAACATATTTTAAACGTGAGTACAGAAGAATTAACAGCTTTGAAGAATTTAAGTCAAAATCATATAATAGCCATTTCTAAATCTGATAAAGGAAATAGTACATTAATTTTGGATAATTAAGAATATTTAAGAAAGGTTGAAAACATTTTAAGTAATACAACAAAAGCGGTAACGTTACATCATGATACTATTGATACCAGAGAGACTTGGTTAACAAGATACTTATTTGAAACATCAAATTAGACCATCAGGTAGTCATTCAAGAATT
>NW_013700770.1:0-584 GCF_000517525.1 Limulus polyphemus | reverse complement strand
AAAACCTACAAATGTAGAGGACGACGTTTGGAAAGTCTTCCGCCTGAAGACGAAAGTTGCCGACCATTTGATTCATACATCATTTTTCTTATTTGCACGAGCAACTGAATCGACATTTTAAAATGGAAGAAATCTTTTGAAAATTATTAATTTCATATTTTTAGCCTGTATTTGCTCATTTGACCTTTTACCAAAACCAGATAATTATATTGTAAATAAAAAATCACATTTCATATCTTTTCATGTTTCCGCAACATTTTTTAGACAGACAGAGAACGGATTGTTTTCGGTCTGCCAATCAAATAGTCCTAATAATATAGCATCCTTAAGTGCGGCAACCATAACTATGTTGATAGATAAAGCAGATATTTACGTCTTCATGATTAGGTTTAGTCTCGGAATTAACTTTGCTTTTCGGCTTAGACAACACCAAAAAAATAAGCATCACGAAATGTGGTCCAATGGAGATTTTGTATTTACATCACGTGACTCTTCTCGTTGTAACCCACACTCGTTGTCAGTCTTACTGAGTTAGTAGTGACATAGCTCATGTTGACTGGCAGTTTTACTGAGTTAGTACTGAT
>NW_013700769.1:0-584 GCF_000517525.1 Limulus polyphemus | reverse complement strand
GTATCTACAGAAATATTGAATACAAGTATAAAAAAGGTTATAATTTACATCGTGTAGGTCACTGGTTAGGCCACATTTGGAATATTGTGTTCAGTCTTTGACTCCTTACCTTAGGAAGGATATTGAATTGTTGGGAAGGGTTCAGAGAAGGGTTACTAGAATGGTGCTTGGAATGGAGGGGTTGCATATGAGGATAAGTTGAAATCTCTCAAGTTGTTTTCTTTTGAAAAAAAGAATAGTTAGGGGGATCTGATTGAGGTGTTTAAGGTTGTAAAGTGAATTGATAGAGTTGATACATCATTTATTTTCATACTTAACAGAAAGAATAGTGGGACTAGGAGACAAAAGTATAAATTTTGGTAGGGTAGGAGTCATCTTCAACTAAGACATTTTTATTTTTCGACAGGGTGGTTGGCTTTTGAAATAGGTTGCCTTTGGATATTGTGGAGGCAATAAATTTAAGTGAGTTTAAAAAACAGCTGAATAAGTATATGAATGATAAGAGCTGGCTTTAAGAATTTTTTTAAAATTTATTTATTAATAGTTTTAGTTTAGTTTAGATGATAGAATAGCTGAGATGGACC
>NW_013700768.1:0-584 GCF_000517525.1 Limulus polyphemus | reverse complement strand
ACCGCAGGGTGTTTGCTGTTGGATAACAACGTAACGCAGGATGTTTGCCGTTGGATAACAACGTACCGTAGGGTGTTTGCTGTAGGATAACAAGGTACCGCAGGGTGTTTGCTGTTGGATAACAACGTACCGTAGGGTATTTGCTGTTGGATAACAAGGTACCGCAGAGTGTTTGCTGTTGGATAACAAGGTACCGCAGGGTGTTTGCCGTTGGATAACAACGTACCCCATGGTGTTTGCTGTTGGATAACAACGTACCGCAGGAGTTGATGTTGGATAACAACGTACTGCAGGAGTTGATGTTGGATAACAACGTGTACCGCAGGGTGTTTGTTATTCACTTTTATTTTTTAAATTCATGATGTTAAGAAGGAGTTATTTTTTTGTAAAATGATAAAATTTCATTACGCAAAATGATGAAAAACCATCATCATTATCATCACATTTATAAGCAAGAATTGCAATTCGTGATCTGGTTTCATTTTATAATAATTTCCGAAGTGTTTTTACCTTACCGTGAAAAGACAATTTACGATAAGTTTTTAATACTGAGGTAATGATACCATTCGGTAAATAAAGAGTCC
>NW_013700767.1:0-584 GCF_000517525.1 Limulus polyphemus | reverse complement strand
TGGGTTCCTCGTCATCGAATATTCTTAGTTACTTCGTTTCGAATGACGAATTAAAAAAATAAATCTAATAAATCAGCTGTATCTTTTTCTAAACGCAGTTACTCTACCCTTTAATTATTAACCGAATCCATCTCCTGACCAGAAACTTTTCATCGACGCAACCAGAACAAAACTATCTATATACTTCTTATAATACCACAGTTTCTCAACGGATTAATCAAATCATTTTTGACAATTTTTATATTTTGTAGAACGATTCAAAGGATATTTTCCCTAACTAACCTACTGTTGCCTACACTAATAACCCACGCCCCTATGATATCCTTACACATTGCAACTTATCTACTGATTACGAAGACAACACTAATCCTGGATGTTCTCCAGGCAGCGATTCTCGTTGTGTAACTTGTGTTAACATCCCCAGCCCTTTTCTGATTCTCAGGCCTAAGGATCAACATTATAACCAACCTTTCACTTGTGTATTAGAGTCGGTTATATACTGTATAAACTGTGCATGGGTGTCCTCAGAAATTATCCTGGGGGGGGGGGGGGGGTAGTGTGAAATTGTGAATTGAATAAAAAAT
>NW_013700766.1:0-584 GCF_000517525.1 Limulus polyphemus | reverse complement strand
CAGTAACAACGTTACTGCTAAAAAATTAGAGAACAAAATTTATAAGTAACAATTATAGAAAGATCTGTAATATACCATTTCATATTGGATTAAAAGCAGATATTGATGGAAACTAGATAACATAAATAGAGAAATATCTTACGGAAAATTTGAATCTCAAATTTTAAGACACGAGCTAAGTAAAATCAGTTGTGTAAAAATATATATACTTTTACAGGTGTTTGTAATGCATACGAAACATCTATAGAAATATTATTTAGAGAAACAAAAACATCAAGTCAGTATATATAAAACGTCATGAAATAAACAAATTTAAGAAACCATGGTTCACTAATAAAATAATAGAACTGATAGAAGTTAGAGAAATAATGTACAAAAAGCATAAAAATATCTATTTAATAAATATCATGAAGTAAAATTTTAAATATTGTAGAAATAAAATTAATCCAAAGCTAAAAAATAAGAAAAAGTTGAATAATATGAAATTGTTGTTGTTTGTAGCTAAGCACAAAGCTACACAAAAGGTTATCTGCGGTTTCTAGCATTGCGAGTCCGCAGACATACCGCTATGCCACTGGGGGGGG
>NW_013700765.1:0-584 GCF_000517525.1 Limulus polyphemus | reverse complement strand
GATTTTAGCATTGTAATTCCGTAAACTTATCGGGGGACAATTTTGTATTGAAAAAGGGCCTTAAAATGTAGACAAATAATTCAGTTGTGCTTTGCTAGGCTGGAATTATGTTTTAAAGAAACTATAAGTAAGATTTAACGCTTGCAAGTTTTCCTTATAAACTGGCTAACAAACATACTGGCGTCTTTCATTTTCGGCGGTTTATGAAACTTTAGATTTTCGCCTATTATATCTGTTTTTACTTGTAAAAAACTGAAAATTAAGCATTGGTATATTTTTTATATTAACACCATCTGCTCTGCCTGAAGATTAACTTTAATAATTTTTAGTGTATTACATCCGCTGACGAGCAGCTGATCAGTCCTGAACAACTGTTTTAGATCAGAAAGTAGATAACACATCATAAAAGTTAGTTAAGCTGGACAAGGGCGGAGTTTCGGTCTGTGGAAATTAACAATCTCTACATGTGTGGACTGGTCCGATCATTGATCTGAAGGATGCCTTCATAATTATATAAGAACGAAAAACTTAGTAATTACACTGAATTAAATGTGTGTGTGTGTGTGTGTGTTTTACTTAGTTGG
>NW_013700764.1:0-584 GCF_000517525.1 Limulus polyphemus | reverse complement strand
TGTAATGTAAAGAAAACAAAATGTTGGATCTTAAGAGTTATAGGTCCATAGACTTACCCTGTCCCACCAGGGGACAATGATCTATTCAGGTTAACTACAAACTCTGCCTTAAAACCCCTAAATTTGAGGAGCAGATGTATTATTTGAGTCAAAATATGCTTCCACCTGGCAGTGGTAGGCTAGATCACGAAGTTCCAACAACTGTGTCAAATAAGGCATAATTGTCCCTTCAGGTGACTGAGAACTAAACCTCCCTGCATGAACCACAATGTATGTGGACGGAGGGAAAATTAAGTATTTGCTTCCATATCTTTCAGCCATAAAGTAAGGTGCAGGCTCAAAAGCAACTGGAGAAAGACCCAAAATATCACACTCTCAATGAACCAATAGAAGAAAACAATTCAAAGGCAGCTTATCCCAAAGTGGCCTCCTTTTGTTTTTTATTTCATTTAACTCTCTCAATATGGGCTTGGTCAATTTGACCAACCACATGACCTTGATTTATAGATTTAATATTTCTAACTTTCTAATACTGTATGTATATCTTCTACAAATTTAGGCTAGTCTTTCTAGTTCTATATTAT
>NW_013700763.1:0-584 GCF_000517525.1 Limulus polyphemus | reverse complement strand
CTAGAATTATCCAGCTCAGGAATTTAATAAAACATTTAACAGTACTTCTAAATTAAAATTTTCCATAAAAATAAATTAATAAACCTTCTAAATTAATATTAAATTAAACTGAAAATATAGAGAGTAAATATTAAATATAACAAATATTATAAACAAATACAAAGAACGCTCTATATATATTACATCACGGATAGCCAACAAGTCATAGCTGCAAATCAAATCAGCTGAATAGGTCTGAGATAGCATAAGCAAGCCTAATTAAGTCCAAAACAAAATATACAATATTATATATATATAATAATATATGTAATATACTTATATATATATAATAATATAGAATATGTAAATAATCATAATTTATATTTTCTATTAAAAACGTAACAACTAGCGCTTTGCATAGTCAAAAAATGGAGCTACACTACCTTAAATCGCTATGAATTTTTAAATGTAGCATCGATCCACTAATTGCTCCTAAAAACATAGCAGTGCCACATAGTGCACGCTATTTATAGCAGCACTATGCACAGCTCTGTATATAAAAAAAAAATTGAAAATTAAATATAAACAGACTTTAAGTTTCTTAC
>NW_013700762.1:0-584 GCF_000517525.1 Limulus polyphemus | reverse complement strand
AGACACTGCTATATACACCTGATATATGTAACAACTAAGACACTAGACACTGCTATAAAAACCTGACATATGGAACAACAAAGTCACTAGACACTGCTATGTACACCTGATATATGTAACAACTAAGACACTAGACACTGCTATGTACACCTGATATATGTAACAACTAAGACACTAGACACTTCTATATACACCTGACATATGCAACAACTAAGACACTAGACACTTCTATGTACACCTGACATATGTAACAACTAAGACACTAGCCTGTCACAGTGATCATATCTAATTTGTTAATATAACAAGAATAGAAAATGGCAAATTATCTCTGTCAGGTACTTCGGGTTAGTGGAAATGCAATCACTTATTTAATAGTTATACAAGTTTTACTTAGAAACAAAAATGTAGCTCTAACCACCAATTAGGAGATACCCTTCAAGTTAGTGGAAATACAATCACTTATTTAATAGTTATACAAGTTTTATTTAGAAACAGAAATGTAGCTCTAACCACCAATTAGGGGATACCCTTCAAGTTAGTGGAAATACAATCACTTATTTAATATTTAAACAAGTTTTATTTAC
>NW_013700761.1:0-584 GCF_000517525.1 Limulus polyphemus | reverse complement strand
TTAGTTTAACTTCCCCTGAAACCATAAAGTCAGAACAATACACATAAACCACAACAATATCATCAGATCTACTATTTTAATTATTTACTATTAATCTACTATTTTAAACAATACTCATAGGTTATAAATCATAGAAGGTTAGTATAATATCTACTATTTTAATTATTTACTATTAATCTACTATTTTAAACAATACTCATAGGTTGATATAATATCTACTATTTTAAAGAATACTCATAGGTTGGTATGATATCTACTGTTTATACCTTCTTTACGTCCTGGTTATACAGTGCAGGAATTTCATCTCACATAACTGTTGTCAATACGTTCTACTGTGGATTTAGCTATACCTTCTTTACATCCTGGTTATACAGTGCAGGAATTTCATCTCACATAACTGTTGTCAAAACGTTCTGCTGTGGACTTAGCTATACCTTCTTTACGTCCTGGTTATACAGTGCAGGAATTTCATCTCACATAACTGTTGTCAGTACGTTCTGCTGTGGACTTAGCTATACCTTCTTTACGTCCTGGTTATACAGTGCAGGAATTTCATCTTACATAACTGTTGTCAAAACGTTCTG
>NW_013700760.1:0-584 GCF_000517525.1 Limulus polyphemus | reverse complement strand
AACATCTGAGCTAGCCTCAAATAAAACACATGTAAATAACTGAAATGGTTTTTGACAGTTTTTCAGTAGCTTTACTAGTAGGGTGGATAGGTAAATCATCCCTACACGTGACCTATTCAGATTCATGTGATGATCCATTGCAAAGACAATATCTTTCAGTATTTCAAGAAATATTGAAATGAATTCAACAAACCTATCACAGACACAAATATATACCCAAGTATCCGAGTTGGCTATGTTGTTTGATGAAACAGGATCTGAAACAGTTGAACCTAAATATTAAATAGTGTGCTGTCTGACACATGACTCCCACCTAAATTACATTTGAAAACAACCTGTACCAGTACTGCACTACTGGACATATGCAAAAAACTCTCAAAATCTACATGAAATTACGTGGTAATGAAGTTTGTTGTAAATTGGAAACACAGAACACCATTTCTATTTAGTGACAAATGAAGTGGTGACAATTTTAGAAACTGTTTTTTGAGACATTGTTATGTATGTTTGTCTTAGGTATAGTAGCACTATTCATACCTTTTGGTTATATGGATGAACAGTTTGTACCCTCTAATAGTATATAA
>NW_013700759.1:0-584 GCF_000517525.1 Limulus polyphemus | reverse complement strand
ATTATGGATGGAACGTGGGTGGTAGGTCTTTTATGACAAATGGATATTGGCTGGTAGGTCTTTTATTAGAGATGAATAGTGACTGGTAGGTCTTTAATGATAAAGGGATGATGACTAGCAGGTCCTTTATTATAGATGGATAAAGGCAGGTAGGTCTTTTAATATAGTTGGAACGAGGCTGGTAGGTCTTTTATGATAGATGGATAGTGACTGGTAGGTCTCTAATGATAAATGGATAGTGACTGGCAGGTCTTTTATTACAGATGAATAGTAGCTGGCAGGTCTTTTAGGAAAGATGGATAGTGGCTGGTTGTTCTTTTATTATATATGGATATTGGCTGTTAGGTCTTTTATTATAGATGGATAGTTACTGTTATGTGTTTTATTATAGATGGATAGTGACTGGTAGGTGTTTTATTATACATGGATAGTGGCTGGTAGGTCTTTTATGATAGACGGATAATAGGTGGCAGGTCTTTTAATATAGATGGATAGTGGCTGGTATGTGTTTTATTATTAATGGATAGTGGCTGATAGGTCTTTTACTATAGATGTATAGAGGCTGATAGGTCTTTTTACTATAG
>NW_013700758.1:0-584 GCF_000517525.1 Limulus polyphemus | reverse complement strand
ACATGCGGTAGGTAACCCATTATTGAAAGTGTTACGAAACATTTATTACGTGTGGTAGATAACCCATTATTGAAAGTGTTAGGAAACATTTATTACATGTGGTAGGTAACCCATTATTGAAAGTGTTAGGAAACATTTATTACATGTGGTAGATAACCATTATTGAAAGTGTTAGGAAACATTTATTACATGTGGTAGATAACCCATTATTGAAAGTGTTATGAAACATTTATTACATGTGGTAGATAACTCATTATTGAAAGTGTTAGGAAACATTTATTACATGTGGTAGATAACTCATTATTGAAAGTGTTAGGAAACATTTATTACATGTGGTAGATAACTCATTATTGAAAGTGTTACGAAACATTTATTACATGTGGTAGATAACCCATTATTGAAGGTGTTAGGAAACATTTATTACATGTGGTAGATAACCCATTATTGAAAGTGTTACGAAACATTTATTACATGTGGTAGATAACTCATTATTGAAAGTGTTATGAAACATTTATTACATGTGGTAGATAACCCAATATTGAAAGTGTTATGAAACATTTATTACATGTGGTCGATAACCCAAT
>NW_013700757.1:0-584 GCF_000517525.1 Limulus polyphemus | reverse complement strand
ACAAGTATATACACAAGTATATAGTAAAGTATATAGACAAGTATATAGTCAAGTTTATAGACAAGTATATAGTCAAGTTTATAGACAATTATATAGTAAAGTTTATAGATAAGTATATAATCAAGTATATAGTCAAGTATAGAGACAAGTATATAGACAAGTATGTAGACAAGTATAGAGACAAGTATATAGTCAAGTTTTTAGACAATTATATTGTCAATGTTATAGACAAGTATATAGAGAAGTTTATGGACAAGTATGTAGTCAAGCATATAGACAAGTATATAGTCAAGAATATGGAGAAGTATATAGTCAAGTATATAGACAAGGATATAGTCCAAGTATATAGACAAGTATGTAGAGAAGTATATAGTCAAGTATATAGACAAGTATATAGTCAAGCATATAGACAAGTATATAGTCAACAATATAGACAAGTATATAGTCAAGAATATAGACAAGTATACAGACAAGTATATAGTCAAGAATATAGACAAGTATACAGACAAGTATACAGTCAAGTATATAGTCAAGTATATATAGACAAGTATGTAGTCAAGTATATAGTCAAGTATAGAGACAAG
>NW_013700756.1:0-584 GCF_000517525.1 Limulus polyphemus | reverse complement strand
GGGATACAAATCTAGAACGCCGACCTCTATGTTACTCCCCGGGGATCCTAAAAGCACATGGCAGGCTTGGTGAAAATCAGTCTAACGATTCATTATAAGAGGACACACAGACGTTTGTGAAATAATTGTTTATATAACGCTTTATCGACATAGAGTGGTTGATATACAGATGAACGTCTTGTGTGATATTACATCACAATAAGACTGATTATATTTTTAACAAATATTTTTTTTTACTGGCTTTATAAGAGTTTTCAGTAAGAGAAAGATAATAGCAATCTGACCGCACACTTTGTGCGTTTCACCTCACTGTCGACGAAACCTTTCGCTCAACATCAGAATTCATCAGATCGGCTGTATTAGTAAAGAATAAAATATTAAAAATTGTTGTCAGTTTTATCGTAATGTAGTATCACAAAATACTAACTGATCATAATTTTACTGTGATGTCACAAATACTGAATTACAGATCACAATTTGCTTATATAAGGCATTAAATAACATAACTTTATTGTGATGTAATGTTACAAACACCAACCTATAGATCACGCTTGGCTTGTATGAAGGCGTCATCTCTCTCTCTC
>NW_013700755.1:0-584 GCF_000517525.1 Limulus polyphemus | reverse complement strand
ATAACATTCATGTTCAACCATACCCTATGGTGGTTCATAAGTGAACTACATAATGAAACATAAATCCCCAATTCATAGATAATCTCATCGTCTCTTAATGACGCACTTTGGAATCATCTGCCTCCTAGTAGCATACTTTGGAACTAACTGTCCCTAGTGGAACACGTTGGAACTATCCACCCTCTAGTGCCACTCTGTGGAACAATGACGTCACATGACATCCTTTGGTTATAGTATAGGCTCACTAACTACTGTCAGGCTGCGGGATCGAAGTTCAAGGTTCAGAACGTGATAAGTGTGGGGGCGCTATAACTGTTCGGTTAACACTAGCATATATGGTGTGTTATACTAACCGGTTGTCCTGCCTTTGGTCACTAATTGAGAATTAGGTAAGGCTATACCTAAACCCTAGGCTCTAGGCACCCTAACCCGTCCCCTTAACCCACATCCACTAAATTGGTTTCTGTACTGTGTATAACTAATTCTAAGAACCTATTTGTGAAAGCAAAGACGAGTATGTAATAATATGTCAACCACTATATCTGCTATACCCACTTACGACTTGAGGCCTTTCGTCAAATACC
>NW_013700754.1:0-584 GCF_000517525.1 Limulus polyphemus | reverse complement strand
GACGCAACAGTATATTCTGAAGTACTTTCAAATCGGCAATTCACCTCAAAGCGACGACTGAGACATGATTGTATGAGATTCATATATATATATATATACCATAGGGTGAATGACTAACAATTTACATCTGAAATTACACGACGGACCACCAGACTCTCAATTTTCATTAGAATGATTTAAGAGAGGTGTTTAACATGTTTTATAAGAGCGTTTTTTTGCCTTGCTGTAGTTATAATACTACAAATTTCAATTTGTTTTTAGTTGTTTGGAGCAATGGATATACTTTTTATGAAAGCTGTAAAAATCAAAACAAATATGACTAATTCTAAAATAAATATTTTTAATTCTAGGTTATAGTTTTGCCGTTTGTACAATATCTGTTATGCTCCAGTCCACGTGAAAAATAAAGACATTTGTTTATATTATTTTCATAAAATATACTACAGGACTGTACTAGGTATGCATGTAGTAGATTGTGAGGTTCTATATAAACTATAGACTACATTATAACGATTCAGTGTCAACGGTTATACAGTTGCTGTTATTTGCTAAGTAGTCAAATAAACTTAAAAATGGCCCGACAT
>NW_013700753.1:0-584 GCF_000517525.1 Limulus polyphemus | reverse complement strand
GGTATTTGCTACTATTTTGTGTTACTATAACTTTTTAACAGGACTGCATTGCTTAACATTGGTTAAGGAGTGGCTTTTTTAGAGAGCCAAAAGGGCTTGTTGCTGTTGAAAAACTTGGAAATGCCACCCTCTCCTTAAAATTGACCCTCTTTCCTCCTTCTATGGGGTTGGTCACTTTTGACTTTTGGAGAGGACCTGTCTATAAGATGACCTCATATTCAGGGTCTGTTTCTATAAAAGAATGCACATATCTAATATTTCATGACCACATCCCGAAGTCCTTTTTGTACACTTCTTACTTCAAGATAGTTTTAAACAACACACAAAAATTTTGGCTGTTCAACTTATACCCAAATAATCTTGCTTGGAAAATCAACTTCAACTGTAATAGGTGTGTGAGTAGTAATTACATAATTACATTAAAAGTAATAAGACACAATTTTAACAGTTATGTTAGTTATACATTACAATATTTCATACATGTACTTTACCGATACAAATATTTTACCAATCTACATTTTTAGATTTCTAAGAACATTTCTGAGATGATGGACCTATCTTATATGATAATTCCCTAATTAAAT
>NW_013700752.1:0-584 GCF_000517525.1 Limulus polyphemus | reverse complement strand
TCCTCATTAGCTATATGGTCTGCCTATGGAATGTATATCATTCTTCTATAAAACCATATTTCAAGTCGCTTTTCCATGCTAAACGGGATGGTTCAACACTCACAACCATATATAAGGATGGAATACACATAACATTGCAGTATTATTTTTCTTGCAGCTATGGTCATGCTTTGATTTCTTAATATTTTCCCTAACTTTTGAAATTTTTTTGCCATACCTATATGAATTTTAATTTCTTATCACTACTTCCATCTGATGTTATAATAATAATACTTAGGCATTTGAATTTTTCCACCTATTTGATTAATTAATTTCCAATATAATATTCACATTTCGTGATAGCCGTCTTTTTGCTGACGACCATACATTCTGTCTTCTTAATGTTAATTGAGAGTCCCTTATGGTTGCTTGCCCCAACCACTATGTCTAGTAGTTATTGTAAATTCTTTTGGGAGCTACCAATCAACACTGCATTATCTGCGTATCTCAAATTATTCAGATTATAGCCTCCTATTATACAGCCTTTGATGCTGCTTATTTCTTGAGTTTTCGTGATAGAGATTAAATAGGTCCGGTCAGAAAAC
>NW_013700751.1:0-584 GCF_000517525.1 Limulus polyphemus | reverse complement strand
ACAAGAACGATATTCTAGACTCCTTAATCTACTTGGAACTCCTTCTATCAGTAAAGTTACCTGCCCTTTACAAGAACGATATTCTAGACTCTTTAATCTACTTGGAACTCCTTCTATCAGTAAAGATTATCTGCCCTTTACAAGAACGATATTCTAGACTCCTTAATCTACTTGGAACTCCTTCTATCAGTAAAGATTATCTGCCCTTTACAAGAACGATATTCTAGGCTCCTTAATCTACTTGGAACTCCTTCTATCAGTAAAGTTACCTGCCCTTTACAAGAACAATATTCTAGACTCCTTAATCTACTTGGAACTCCTTCTATCAGTAAAGATTATCTGCCCTTTACAAGAACGATATTCTAGGCTCCTTAATCTACTTGAAACTCCTTCTATCAGTAAAGTTACCTGCCCTTTACAAGAACGATATTCTAGGCTCCTTAATCTACTTGGAACTCCTTCTATCAGTAAAGATTACCTGCCCTTTACAAGAACGATATTCTAGGCTCCTTAATCTACTTGGAACTCCTTCTATCAGTAAAGTTACCTGCCCTTTACAAGAACAATATTCTAGGCTCCTTAAT
>NW_013700750.1:0-584 GCF_000517525.1 Limulus polyphemus | reverse complement strand
CTGGTACTTTACAATATACTTCTTGGAGTATATTTCTATGATAACTACGTCAGTACCATAATTCAGTCAAGGTGGTACTTTACAATATACTTAAATATACTCCAAGCTATGATAACTAGGTCAGTACCATAATTCAGACACTGCTGGTACTTTACAATATACTTCTTGGAGTTCATTTCTATGATAACTACGTCAGTATCATAATTCAGACACTGCTGGTACTTTACAATATACTTCTTGGAGTTCATTTCTATGATAACTACGTCAGTACCATAATTACGTTATTACTGGTATCTTAGATTTGCTATTTTTTCAGTAGTTTCTTGATTGGCCAAACGATATGCAATGTGTAAACTTATATAATGTATATTTTATCTCGTAAAGTATCCTCCAAACACAGTGTCTTATTAGATTGGGATGTTCTTTGTTACATAGCTATGTGTACCGTCGTTTGTCTGAAATGTAGGCCTCCTGTTATTGTTCATATCTCTGTGTTTACCGTTGTCTGTCTGAAATGTAGGCCTCCTGCTATTGTTCATATCGATATGTGTACCGTCGTTATTGTGAAATGTAGGCCTCCTGTT